>NW_020837949.1:14027965-14265396 GCF_003676395.1 Aethalodelphis obliquidens
ACACACACACACACACACACACACACACACACACACACACACACACAGAGAGTCTCTCTCTCTCTGCACCTTTCCTCTGTGGGAGCTGCTGCTACTTCCAAACATAGACACACACACACGCTGCACCTTGCCTTTGCCTCCTTTAAGACCACCCTAAATACTCATTTTAACCATATTTCTCCTGAATACAAATGTTCAGGGGAAGGAGAAGTGCCCCACTGTGATTTCCCCTAGGAAAATCCCCGCTGGTAGCTAGTGCTTATTTGTTCAATAAACAAAACCTTACGCTAGGAACTGAAGGGGAGCACAAGGCGAGTCCACGCGTGCGCACTATGCGCGGGGCTCAGGGGCGTGGAGGGGGCAGCGTTTGCCTGCGCACCTGGGGGAGGGGCCTACTCCGCCCCGCCCCGTCCCATCCACTCTGCCTTAGCAGTGGTCACCGAGAAGGGTGCTGCTAAATGGAAATGACATGCATAATTCATAAGGCCGTGATGGCGTGCCATCTGTGGAAAGCGGGGTGGTAGTTACAGAATTGAGAAATGAGGCTGCAGGCGGGTAAGTAACCTTTCTAGGTTAGAGGCTGCTGTGATAGATGGCCTGCATTGTTCTCTTTCTGACCTTTTTCTGAACTTCCCCTTAGAAGAACAGAGGAAATGCAGTTCTGCCTTTTCCCATATTGTTTTTGAATAATACCTTCAGATGCCAGCTTTTAGCGTTTGCGTTCTTCCATTTGGGGTTTTGCTTTCCTGACCCGCCCCCCCACTCCCCCGCTTCGGGTCCCCCCTACTCCATCCCCGCCCCGCCCCGTGCTTTGCAGCTTCCCATAGTAAAATCTAGTCACTACTTCATCCCGGTATTAATGATAAATACAGAGGCTACACATGTGTTTGTCCATACTGAACACTGTGTACAGGGAAAAAATACCCCTGCAGCATCCTTTCCCCACCTCTGCCCCCTGCCTTTCCCTCCCAAAGCTGGCTCCCCCAGCCAAGCAAGACAGGCCTGCGAGTGGCCCTCGGGGATGATGCAGATGGGCCGGTGAGAAATGTGTGGGACGTGGCCTCTCAGTAGGAGGGATGACGGAACCGATGATGGACCTGAAGCCCCAGCTTGCAGAATAGACTCATTTTCACCAGATGTTAAGGTGCATATGCAGGAATGAGACTCATCTAAACTACTGAGGCAATCACAGAGGAAAAAAAAAAACATAACTAGGCTGGGGAATGTGTGCCATTATTTCTTTCATCAACCTTTCCTCTCTGCAACCCGAAATACTCGGTGTTGTACACTCCACACTTCCTCCACTGGTATTGATTTCCTGGTCTGAACTGTGAGTCCCCGGCAATGGCCCGTAACCTTGGGCTCTATGATCATCTGAAGCCCATCAGCCTCTGTAAAGGCAGGGGACCCCAGAAGAGAGAGGAAGGAAGACATCTGTTTGATTTTCACGCAAGTAAGCATCGTTAAAGAGTCAGGCAGAATTGTTCCACTTAGCCTCAAAGTTGAATCTAGAGTTGAATCTTTGGGGTATTTTGTGGTGTTTTGTTTCTTGAAAAACAGACCCTTTTTGAGGCTGAATGAAAAGGAACTAGACAGTTCTGTGTCAGAGGCTTTCAAACCGGAGGGGACGGAATTTGGTTAGTTCCATTTAGTTGGTTAATACTGATTGAACACCTGCTGTGTGCAGAGCACCACCGGGCTGCACGGCAGCTCAGCACTTCCGTAGGAGGCAAATATAGGCTCTCTCTTCTCAAGGAACTTTTGATCTCATGGGGGAATCCAGGACAAGCCTAAATGTGTACGTACAAAAACCTACTTACACAGCTGACACTCTACAGAGGCGAGTGTGACAAGCAGCCACTCGGTTACTTTAAATGATTTTTCAAAATTTTTATTCTTTGGCAAAAAAAAAAACCAAAAAAAACTGAGCTCTTCATACCAAGGATGACTGCCGTTCTTTCAAACATCCATTTAATTGCTTGTGGTTTTTTTAGTTGTATTTTTTAAAATCTCCCTGGCTGCCTCTTCTCTTCCCATCTCCATTTGCTATTCCTTTCCTCAATTCCAGATAAATAGTTTCTCCTTTTCTGCCACCATTCCTCTGCTGACGTATCTTTTAAGGATACAAACTTCCCGTGTCAAGCTTCTCCCACTAAAAATAAATAAAGCTTTATAGGTTTCTCTTCGGATTTCTCCATGGAAATCCCCACTGTCAGAGAAGTACCAGAAAGGGCTTGCTTGTTCCCTACCCCTTCTCTTTCCTTAAACATAAACACATACATCCATAAATACATAAACAACAAATAGCAGGAGGTCCCCGAGTTTACTTCTTTCTCAGACCATCACTTCCGTTCAGCGCGCATCTGTGTGTTGAGCGTTTACTGCATCTCGCGTGGGGCTTGTGGTAGGAAAAAGAGTGAGCCCGGCGCTTCTCCCGGCCTGTGAGTGTGAAGTGTGACTGTCCATATCTGTGGAGAGCTCACCCCACAGCACCTGTGCCAGGTGGACGGACGGATAATGAACAATCCACTGCCTCAAGATGCCTCCAGTCCAGCTGAGAAGCTGCCAAAAGAGTTTTCTCGTTTTAAGAAATAATTATCAGGGCAGGGATGAGTGAAAGCCGGAATCATCAGGAGACAGATGTGGGACACAGAATAGGAGAGAGCCTCAGGGCAGAGCTCTGGAGGAAGCAGGATTCGAGTTGGAAACCTTGCGGTCCAGAGGAGTGCTTTCCAAGGAGGCAGACTGGGGGTGGCAGTGGAGGAGGCGGGGGATGCCTGAGGGCGTCCAGGGCGGTCTGCCCTGTTTCCTCTCGTGCTCCCAGCAGGTCAGTTCCTCCCTCCCTCTCGAGTCCTTCCTTCCCTTCCTTTTACGCCCCCTCTTGAGCCCCAGCTGATTGGTGTGCAGCGCCCTGATTCCACATGCGGGTTAGCTCACTCGGCTGGAGTGGGGTTTGGTGCTCGAGAGAACAAAGTGAACATTTTCATCTCTTTTGCTGAAGGCTGCTCCATTCCAGAGGCAAGATCCCAGAGTCTCATCCCTTGGATTACAAAGAAGCCTCCTTGTTATGATGAGAAAAACAGTTTCTGGGCAGATGAGCAGTGGTATCCTCGTCTGCGAGGACAGCCGCCTCCCCTTCCACCGACAGAAACGTCTTCCGGGCTCTCGTCTGCAGTGTGCTGTGGACCTGTCGCCGTGAGGTCCCGGGCTGTCCCCCGTGGGCTCTGTCCCTCTGTCCCGCAGGAGCTGAAGGTCCAGGGGCCTCTCAGAGGGTGTGCCCGCTGCTCTCCGGCAGCCCCTGATATCAGCTTCGTTTTTCCTCCCTGACACAAGCAAGCACAAGAAAGCAAGCTTGAGTTTCGTTTTGTTTTGTTTTCCAGTTCCTTTAGGAAGAGGTGAATATTGGAAGGTTTTCCCTAAATCAGCTGCCCTTGGTTGGAGACCTGGGATGTATGCCCACTTTGTTTGGCGAAACTCTCCCGTCCTGACTCCTGCCGGAACCGACAACCAGCTGCCATGGGCGCGGCCTCCTTGAACTGACCGTGGCGGGTCCTAACAGACCGTGGTTAAGTCCACTCTGCAGCGTGTCCTGCTGTAGAATTGGGTGAAGGATGTGTCCTCAGTCCTCTTCTGCCCGCCTGGTCTCCTGGCAAAGCCAGAATGGTGTGCACGTCCCCAAGGGAGCAAAGCGAGCCTCGCCTTCCCCTGCTCACGCCTGTCCGCTTGGAGACGGGCCGCATCCTGCACCTTGTGGGCCAGAACCTACTCAGTCGGCCAGGATGGCCCCTGACTTTAGTCGAAAACTTGCTTAGGTAGCATATTAGCTGGCTTTGGCCCTTCTTTCTCTGTAATTCTATACGAACAGCGCAGTATCGGGAGGGAAGCCTCCTCTTAGGAAATGGGAATACCCCTGCGGCTGCAGGGGAAATTCACCCCCAGCGTGTGTTCAGCATCTTCACTCTGGATTCCTTTTCCTGTCTCAGGTTTCGGCGCCCGCTCTCTCCATTGGTAGTTCTCCAGTCAGTGACGCCAAATGCATCTCCCTTTCAGAGAAGGAACAGGTTTCTGTCTTCAGGCCTTGTCTTCCTTACCCCCATCCATCAGCCGTAAAGACGCCTCGTGATTTAGCCCCACGAGCCACAGGACCAGCTGGTGCTGTAGGAAAGGAAATAACCTGAGGATGAGCCTTGTCTTCGGTACCGTTCACTTGCTGAGAGCTGGGCGCTCAGGGGCCTCTATGCAGGGCAGGCCCAGGGACCCCCGGGAGGACAGCATCCTGATTCTCCAGCCTTGTGCTGGTTCAACCCTTCCCCCGACAAACGTTTCTGAGTACTCACTACAGAACCAGTCGAAGCTAAATGTTAACCAATGGAAAGTTTTACATTTAAATGGATAATTTGCACATAGGTAAGTAATAGTACCTTCTTAGTGAGCTTTGAATTCACTAACTCAGAGGTGTGAAGGAGGCCCGCCTGCCTTCCTTCCCGGCCTGATGTCCCACTTTCACTCCGCTGGGGGTGACACGTCACCACTCTGAATAAAGTGGCTGCATCTACACCTGGTCCACGGGAATTGAAATTCCAAATTCCCTCCTAGCGCAGAGAAAAGAGGAGTGGCCTCGGGAAGACAAGGGTGACAGTGTGACAACATGGGTTAGGCCTTCCCGGTCTCAGCATGCTTCCCAGGGAAGCCCTAAACGCACGGTTTTAACCCTCAGCTTCAGCCAGCAGACTAGCAGCAAAGCAGAAGAAACAGTCAACCAAAGGAACTAACAGGAACGTCTGAGGCTTTGTCTCCTTCCTCTCCCTCAGCCGGCCGCCCCGGGCCTTTGTGCTGAGCCCGTTACTGCAAAGCCAGGAGAAGGCAGAGCCCAGTGGAGGCGTGCGGTCTGCACCTCGATGTACGTCACCACCTGCGTGCGGACAGGGGACAGTGTACGGGAGGGGCTTTGTGATGCCAACCGCGTCTCTCTACCCGGCTGGGAGTGACACCGGGCGTTGCCTTCTGATAAGTCATGGAGCTATATGTCTTTGCTCTGTGCACTTCTTGGTATGTGTGTTATCTTTCACAATCAAAGTTTTTTTTTTTTTTTTAACGTTATAAGAACCTGGAGCGGGACACGTGTAACATGAATCATTATGTGTAGATAGTGCTGAAACCTGAGATTCCATTTCCCTGGCTGACAGGTGGTTCCACAGACATTTACTGAGCATGTTCTTTGGCCAAAAGTATGAGTATAAAACCTGATAATAGGGCTTCCCTGGTGGCGCAGTGGTTGAGAGTCCGCCTGCTGATGCAGGGGACGCGGGTTCGTGCCCCGGTCTGGGAAGATCCCACATGCCGCAGAGCAGCTGGGCCCATGAGCCATGGCCGCTGAGCCTGCGTGTCCGGAGCCTGTGCTCCGCAAAGGGAGAAGCCACGACAGTGAGAGGCCCGTGTACCCCAAAAAAAAAAAAAAAAAAAAAAAAAACCTCTGATAACATTATAGTCCTTTGGGGTGTTGGAAAGCAAGATCCAGGTTTCTCCAGCAATCCTTGGCTTCGTGGTAAACGCCCCAGAGACCAGACTGGGAGATACAGGGCTTGGGATGGGCTGAGTAGACACAGTACAGTGATACGTGTCAAGAGGATAAGGAAGGCCAGGGCAGTGTGCATGTCTTTGAAATGACCCATTGTGGAGTCCAAGTCGTTTTTCCTGTGAACATTTCTTACTGAGGTTTACAAGGAATTAGAGGCTGACATCAGCTTATCCTCCAGATTCCTGGGAACTGGTTTCCAGCTCACACCAGCATCATTTAGAAGCCTTTGGAGATTTTAGTCACTTGAGTTCTAGATCCAACCTTTTTTTCTGGTATATAATCAAGAAGGTTAGATTTTGGCCCTGCACTTTGCAGCGTTGAAGTAGTGCTGGGAACCAAGGGTCGGCACAGGGGTGGGCGATGGGAGTGGAGAGATACATACGTTTCTTTAGGGCACACCAGGAAAGTCTTCTTCCGAGCCAGGATGTTCATTGCCAATCCAAATCCAAAAAACTTCCACTCTGAGTGTAACATTGTACTGAAAATGGTCAGTTGAATCAAGGAAGCTCGCTTCCTTTGGGAGGCTGTCCCAGTGTGGCGTGAGAATGGCATCAACACCACAGCCAAACCCACAGTCATCCGAAGTTGATTATATATTTATATATATATATAAAATCACCTTTTCCGTATGGATGTGATACTTCGTTCTGATGTCGTGAGCATTTCTGTTGGTGAGAGCTGGAGATATTCAATTACAGCAGAATCACCAGTGAGGGTGTTGAATCCTCATCAGCTCACACACAGTTTTATGGATATCAACAGTGGCCCCAAGCTAGAACTTCTAGAACCTCTCTGCAACAATTTTGTTGCCTATGTAACATCACGCTGGGACCACCACAGGCACAAGTAGGGTGTCTTTCCTGGCTTTCCTTCTAGAGTCAGAGCCATGGTACCGTCAGATGACATGCCGTCCTCAGCTTATTACAGGGCTGAAATACTCTTCTGTGGGGTGTGTCTGGAGCTCTTAGGGCGCACAGTGTTTGGCTAGGCCGTTGGTAATAAGGACAGTCTCCGTATTACCTTGGCTCAGTGCAGGCTCACACACAAGGGGGCTCCTGGTCAACCACACCCTGTGTTTTGTCCCTGGAGCTCCATCTCTGAGTCCCTTTGTCTTTCACCTCATCTTTCTAGCACCCCAAAGACAGAGCTGTTTCTTTCACATCTCCTGTTCACCAAGGAAGCTGTGTCTTTTTCAGAATCAAGTCCCAGGTTGACCTTAGATTAGCCAGGCCTCTGTTGCTATGTTGATCTCCACTTGGACCTTTCTGGATCCCCCAGACATGGTATGAACCCATGCTGTCTTCCATGCAGATCCTTTGGGCTTTGGGGTCCAATTTCTCTAAAATAGCCTCCTCGTAGCCCTCAGATTTCTGCCATTTCTCGGGCCCTGTGTTGCTCTGATGTAATCCTTTGCCTTCTACTCCGGGTCACCAGCTCAAATAGTGGCTCTGAGAGCATGTCAGCATTTCCAAGTCTCCTTATTTTTGTGGTGGAAACATAAGATTTAACAACCCATCTGAAATACAGTTTTACATTTTGATTGCTTCTGCCCTAGCCATACCGAGGTTACTTTCAATCTACATATATTTGTGGGAACAGGCTTTTTTCACTGCAGTTCAGTTCAAGTACACCTTATAATATCAGTGAGTATAAAATACCATGGGCTAACAAAGTGTCTTGCTTCCAAGGAGTTCAAACTGCCTTATAATTCTACCGACCATAATTTATCTTCACAAGCTGCTGTAGAGGCAAGAAAAAAAAAAAAGGCAAGATTAATAATCACATTTTATAGATGGTGAAATAAAAACTTGGAGAAATTGAGTAACATTTTTCCAGAAATGCACAGTTCTTCCTGTGCTCTCTGATTAGTGTTGCAGATTTATTGCCCAAGTTGGGAGTGGCCGTGAACCTTGCACTTGTTTTATTAGTGTGCTGTGTGGTTGATGGAGACATGGACTTGGCCAGGGGGAGGTTGGGTGAGGAAGAGACTGTACCGTGAAAGGCAATGCAGACTCAGAGCTGTGCTTCCCGGTAGGAGGAAGGGGGTGGGCTGCGGATGGGCAGTTTTCTTTCTAAAGCTAAATGGTAGTGACTTAGTTGTTGGTCATATTAATCTTTGTACCTTTTTCATATAAATAAATGAAGCAAAAATGTTTAATGCTTATGCTTCAATATACTTAAACAGTTTTCCTAATGTCTCAACTTATAAGGAGGAAATGGACCTTAAAAATGAGGGAAAGGGATGCTCTTTATTTAACTGCTGTCACGTGGACTTAGACACGTTATAGACAAGTGATGTGCTATCTGTCGATTGCCTGCTCCATGCCAGGCCCTGTGCTAGGTGCTTCCTGTGATGCTGTTTCGTTTCATCCTCCTACCAACGTCAGGAGATCGGTATACAGCCACACCTAATGGCACTGGATTATTCTACCTGTGAACATGGGATCTTGCGTGTTTCCTCTCAACTCGGGTGGTGTCCACACCTCTGTTGGGGGTCATTCCCCTATAGGGTCACAGGATCTGGACATCTGGGAATGCCTTACCAGCCATGTACACTGTCAGGAGAGCCAATGGAGTGAAATATCGAAGCTTAACCATTGGTGTGTCGAAAATGACAGTTGTCCATTCTCTTTCTGTAGAAAAGTAGAATTTTCCACGTCTTACTATGGGAATGTTGGAAAGGAACAGTCTCTCTCTTTCTTAGGTGCAAATTTTGTCTGACACTTCATGTATGTTTAAAGTATTTTTGATGTTCCAAAATAGCACCAAAGAGCCTCTGTAAGATGATTCCACGGGCTGGTGAGTGAAGGATGAGTCACTGACAGGACCTGGGCGATTCTGAGCCCAGAGGGAAAGGCCATTTCCCAAGCCAGCCATCCTACCTGCTGTGGAGCTGAACGGAGAGCAGAAATGGCCCCCGTGCAAGAAGCTGGAATGTGATTTTTTTTTTTTTTTAAGCATGTAAACTTTGAAGCAGAAAGGCCAAGTAGTCTGTCTTTTGTCATAGGAGGTGTTGCCAAGGAGAAGGCGCCAGCTTCAGGGAAAATTGGCACCTGCTGAGGGTGTGGGGTTGAGACAGAAAGACGCACCCCTTCTACAGATGTACTGTGAGCACCGACGTGCCCCAGGCGCTGTGCTAGGCGCTGGAGGTACAGCAGCGACATGGCCGAGAAGCCAGGGAGGGACGTGCACTCACCCTGCCCTGTACCTGGAGGCCACCCCACCTGTCCACTCCTCCTGAGAAGCGCCCTGGGCTTTGCCTCTCCTCCCCGCAGTACCCCCTCTTTCGTGTGCCGGGCACGCGTTTTGTGTTAGCCGTAGGCCCGCTGTGGCCTCTGACTAGATGGTGAACTCCTAGAGGAGCCACAGGGTCTGGCTTCCGATCTTCAGCACCCAGCACGGTGCCTGGCATATAGTAGGTGCTCAGGAAAACGGCAGTTGAATTGTTCCGCTAAGTGAGTGAATGATTGACGCTAAATTCTGGCATGGAATAACCCTTGGTAAGAATGGTTTCTTCTTCACTGAAGGATAAGCGCACCTTCGCAACCATCGAACGTGCTTCAGGTGTGCTAAACAAAAAGAAACAGATTTTAGACTTGACTGTGAACATCCAGGGGCTCAGAGCCTTATGGACCAACAGAACAGGGGCCAGGCATCTGCCAGGCCACAGCAGAAGGGTCTTCATTCCCCCACGGATTACTGAGGGGCTGGAGAAGGGCCTTCCTTACCCGACGGCTGGTGGCCTGGCTTTTGAGCAGATTATTATGGAGCATCTGCTGTGTGCCAGACTGAGGATCGAAACACACGAGACAGGGCTTCCCTGGTGGCGCAGTGGTTGAGAGTCCGCCTGCCGATGCAGGGGACGCAGGTTCGTGCCCCGGTCCGGGAGGATCCCACATGCCGCCGAGAGGCTGCGCCCGTGAGCCATGGCCGCTGAGCCTGCGCGTCCGGAGCCTGTGCTCCGCAACGGGAGAGGCCCACGTGCTGCAAAAAAAAAGAAAAGAAAAGAAACATAAAGCTGGAGCTGAGAAAAGTCCAAGATGGAGATAGACATTTGGAAATACACAAAATGGGATTTAAACCTGTAAGGATGGATACAATGACTATCTCAGTTTCCTAGTGCTGCAGAAACAAGTACCACAAAATGCATGACTCAGGATACCAGGTATTTATTCTCTCACAGTTCTGGAAGCTAGGAGTCCAAAATCAAGGTGGCAGCAAGGCTGTGCTTCCTCTGAAGCCTCCAGGGGAGGACCCTTCCCGCCTTTTCTAGTTCCTGCTGGCTCCTGGCACTCCTTGGCTTGCAGCAGCATCACTCCAGCCTCTGCCTGCATCTTCACATGGCCATCTTCCCTCTGCGTCTGTGTCCAAACTTCCCTCTTCTTCTAAGGACACCAGTCACATGGGATTAAGGATCCACCCTACCCCGGGATGACATCATCTTAACTAATCTGTAACGACCGTGTTCCCAAAGAAGGGCACATTTTGAGGTAGCAAGGGGTTAGGACTTCAACATGTCTTTTGGGGACACAATTCAACCCATAAGAATTACCTAGAAAAACAATGAAAAGAGAGAAGAGAAGGGGTCCTAGGGCTTTGCCATCAGGTAGCAGTTGGATAAAGGAAGACAAGCCATGAGCAGAGGGGCAGGACAAATGCGGCAGTGCGTGGTGGAGTGAAAACCAAGACTGCGTGTTTCAAAACAAGACAGAACGGTCAACTGCGTGGAAGAAATGCGGCCCTCGGGTTCCAGAGCTTACAAGCTGGCCGGGGGCGTGACGTGGTCCCTGCTGGTCTCGGCGAGCTCTGCAATTGAGTGGAGCGGAGGGGAAAGTTCAGTTAGAGGAGGGAGGGAAGATGCGTGAGGCAAAGCAGTGGAAGCTGCCGGAGATGACTCTTTAGAGATTCAGCTTTCGAAGGAGAACAGAGAATTAAGGCAACAGCTGCGGGAGCTGAAGGGATTAGGAGAGGTTTGGTTTTGGGTTTGGCGTGTTTTGTCCTTGCGTTCTGCTTGATTTTTTTTTTTTTTTTTTTTGCGGTACGCGGGCCTCTCACTGTTGTGGCCTCTCCCGTTGCGGAGCACAGGCTCCGGACGTGCAGGCTCAGCAGCCATGGCCCACGGGCCCAGCCGCTCCGTGGCATGTGGGATCCTCCCGGACCGGGGCACGAACTCGCGTCCCCTGCATCGGCAGGCGGACTCTCAACCACTGCGCCACCGGGGAAGCCCTGCTTGATTTTTTAAAACGGGAGATGCTGGAGCGAGTTTGTGTGTTTGGATTAGCTCTGTTTTCATATGTGTGTGTGTGTGTGTGTGTGTGTGTGTGTGTTGTGTACGTTTTGTGCTCGACCTCACTTGACGTGTGCTTTAGTGCTGCCTTCCCAGCATTGGGGCCCAATGGACAGGGCTGCGCCCTCTGTTTCTTTTGTCTCCCGGCCGCCCTGCCTGACGCTCAAGCATTTGTTCACTATGGTCACGGCAAGAGAAATCCTCTGCTGTAGACGTCACGGTACCACGAATCGCTGCCGTTTCCTTTTCCAATGGAGAATGGACTGAACAATTTTCACAGGCCCTGTCCGTGTAATGTCAGCCGACAGAGTCCACGTCTAGTGTTTCTCTCCAAAGGACATTGCTGGAGCGCCCTTTGCGTGACAGTCTTGTTGGATTCTGCTAGGCAGAACATCAGGGAACAGAATCTGGGAGATGGGTTTCCAGAGGTTCCCAGTGACCTGCTTAGGGGCATGAGGACCAGTTGATTAACCTGATCAGAAGGGCAGCCCCATGGTCACATCCAGAGATTCCCCATGGAACAGCAGCTGCCTGTTCCTAAGACCCAACCTGGAGACTGGAGTGTCCAGGCTGCAAAGGGCAAGGGGACGGGTCACAGGAAGAGGGGCCAGAGGTGCCGCGATGCTTGATCCTGAGGCAGCAGCAGCTGCCACAGGAGGGGCTTCTCAGGACCAGACCAGAATGCCTCTCCCAAGGAGAGGAGGCAGGTGGACACATCTGACTCTAGACAGAGGGGGCAGAAAGCAAAGCAGGTTCTGACACATATGTAGGAAAAGCACGTTGTTCTCTCTATAATGTTCTTTTCAAATATTCCTTTCTTTCCTAAAAGATGTGTTTTTTAAAATAAACCAAAACCACCTCTGAAGAGATTGCATTACCAGAGGCAACCTGCAATAATTTGGTCGGTTACACACAATGATCGGGGGGCTCCGGAAGCCCTGGTGTGGGGCGGCAGCGCTGGACACAGTGATCTAGGCCAGTTGTGGGATCGGAGGCCCCATGACACAGGACAGTCCAGCAGTGATGTGTCATAAAACCACCCCCAGCGTCCCCAGGGCGTCAGTGCCAGAGGGCGAGAGCAGCCTCCCGTATTCACACGGACCGTCAGCTACTAGGCTTGGAGGAGAAAAAGACCAAAGACAGGGCGAAGTGCCAGGCAAACCCTGGCAGCTGAAGATGCCCAGCCGTGAGGGGACGGGCACAGGGCAGACCCATCAAGCAGCAGCTCGCTCCCCCCGCCCTCCGCAGCAACTCCCTTCTCCCGAGCCTGGGGAGACCCAGCCTTGGGCTTCAGGACAGGCACTCTTGCCTCCCAGATCGTGACTGTGGAGCTCTGGAAGCACTGGCGGCAGTGCTGACTCTCCAGCTCCAAGGAAGTGAAGAAACTCCTTTTTACACCTGAAAAGTCAAAAGCCTGGGTAGCAAGACACTTTGGTTCTTGTTTTGTTTTTTTTTTCAGTACCATGATGTAGAGAAAAAGAAGATTCGCAATGAGAGCAAATTTAAAGGAGCAGGTGGGGAGATGCTTTTTAAGCAGGGAAAATTCAGCTTGAAGCTCCAAGTGGAGGTGTCTCTGACGCCCCCTCCCTTGCCACCCCCCGCCTCTCGTGCTAGCTGGGCGAAGATAACACAGGCAGAGAGAAAGGTCTCCCCGCTCCCTGCACTCCGCTCCAGGCTGCTGAAAGGGTGGAGAGTAGCATCTTCCTGTATGGCTTAATCAAGGGGACAGTTGAGAGAGGAAACAGAAGTTGGGCTAATGTATCAGCAGAGTGCCTCGAGCCACGTTTTTTTAAAAAACATAAACTGGGTTCGTATCTCATACTCTGAATGTGGTTTTCTCCAAAATGTACCCCCTAGCAATCATGACGAATTCCTAGAAAAGAAGAGGTACTCTGTGGTCTTTGGTTTTGATTACCAACTGCATGTGAAATTTTCTCTTTGAGTTTAGGTGATTTCCTTTAGAAGTTCCAGCATGTAACCTGGTTTATCACGTGAAGGAACATAATTTCTACAGTTAGGAAAGGGTTTATAATGGAATTCTGATCGATACCCAAACTAGGTATCGCGAACAGAGCTCTATAATTGTCATAGTAGAGAACTTTTTAGAAGCTAATGAAAAAAAACAGTGTTTCCTTGGGAAAGTGATACAAACTCCTAAGGATTGTTGGCATAAACAGATATTGGATGTAATCCCATTCTGGGTGGAGGCCACTTGTTTTATATATATTACTGAAAATAGAATACCTGTATTTAAGAATTCCTTTGTAAAAACTGGGCACTCTAAAGGTTGGTTTCCAGAGTTTTCAGCTACAAAACATAATTCCCCAAGTGTCTCTGAAATGATACTTAGCTCATCTGGCTGGAGTGTGATGGTAATGAAGTCAATAGCTGTGGTTCCCTGGGGGTCTGTCTAGAGCCACAGGCCTACCCTTCTTCCCAGCCAGTCATTCAGCCAGGCTCCCTGCTGATGGGCAGGGCCAAGTCAAAGGGTGGAGGGGTCATTTCAGTCCAGCTCGAGAATGACAGGCCCTTCAGGGGGTCAATAATGGTACCTCGGGTTTGAAAAACTGGATTTTATGTAGAATTCATATAGAAATACCTGCCTGCATTTCCAAATGGCTAATGATCTTTTCTTCTGTTCTTCCTTTCCAGGGCCCCTGAGATCATCCTTGGTTTACCATTTTGTGAGGCAATTGATATGTGGTCCCTGGGCTGTGTCATTGCAGAGCTCTTCCTGGGCTGGCCGCTGTATCCAGGAGCTTCAGAGTACGACCAGGTGGGTCCGGAGAGCACAGGTGTGCACAGCAAGCCCTCATTCTTCATCTGGATTGGCACCTCATTTATAACCTGACGTGCGGATGGGGCTACGCGGTGTTACACTGTCTCCCAAACCTTGCTTCCTTTCGCCTCGCTTTTCTTTCTTTATTCCTCTTTCTTTCCCCTTTTCCTTTGATTACTTCTCTCTCTCCCTATAAAATTGTTGTTTTTCTCCAAGACACTGGAGCCATCAGCGTACCACATGCATGATGACGGGAAAGCCCTGACCTCGTTCTCATCTTTTCTTGCAGATTCGGTATATTTCACAAACACAGGGTTTGCCAGCAGAATATTTATTAAGCGCAGGAACAAAGACAACTAGGTTTTTCAACCGTGACACAGACTCGCCATATCCTCTGTGGAGGCTGAAGGTAGGAAGAGCGTCCCCTCCAACACCCAGCACGCAGGGAAGAAGGTCCCATCAGTGGGGAGCCTTTGACAGCGGCGCGTTGGTCCTGGACCTGACTGTGATTCGGCCACGGGGGAGGCGCGACTGTGGTTGATACATGGTGTGGATGAATCTGAATGTTCAGAAAGCACCACTTGGGCTTCCCTGGTGGCGCAGTGGTTGGGAGTCCGCCTGCCGGTGCAGGGGACACGGGTTCGTGCCCCGGTCCGGGAAGATCCCACATGCCGCGGAGCGCCTGGGCCCGTGGGCCATGGCCGCTGAGCCTGCGCGTCCGGAGCCTGTGCTCCGCAACGGGAGAGGCCACAACAGTGAGAGGCCCGTGTACCAAAAAACACCACTTTGTTTGACCTGCTGCCTTTTGCGGCTCAAACTCTGATCTCTAAACTCCTGAGATTTAATCCAGTGAATCTTAATGACCTGTCTGGTTGGTTACTAGACAGAGAAATGAACCACCCCCTGCCCTCAAGGAGCTCCCAGTCCAGAGGGAGCCTGAACCTGTGTGGCAAGCCCTGCCTCCCCGCCGTGACCAGCGCTCTGTTCCCGGCAGGAACAGAGCGTGGGAGGCCGGAGGAGGGAGCCTTTAATCCCGCTGTGGCAGAGGGTCGGGGAGGAGCATTCGAGCCGGGCCCTGAAGGATGAAGAGGGCCTTCCAGGCAGGGAAGCAGGCTAAGCCACACAGCATACGAAGGCCCCGGGGAGGGGTCTGCTGGTCCTGGCCGGCAGGTGGTGGAGCGCACCATTGCACACCGTAAACTCTGGTGCTTTGACTTTAACAGAAACGTATTTTGCTTTCACTTTGATCTGTGCCTAGTAATTAAAATTAATGTTTTTTTCCTGGGAAGGAGAAAATAATACAAGTCTTAAGTGTGTTTTGTGTTCATTTTAGGTGTTTCTTTTTTTTGCAAGAGTGTGGGTGGGTGTTTTTTTTTGACAGAAACCACACTATATTCTAATACATTTAAAGATAATGTGTGGCCAGTGGTGGCAAAAGACTTTGAAAAGAGATCTGGAAGCTAAACAAGGATCCTAGGCTATTGACGGGAGGCTGGCGTTTGGCACCTGTGAGTGTGAGCAGCTCAAGGTCAGGTCCGGTGAAAAAGAGTCCCGGTGGGGAGAGGCCGAGGCCGGGCAGGGGCAGGGTTCACTTCTACGTCTTAGTTAAGAGCCTCAGGCCCACTTGGCCAGCTGTTCCCAGATCGAAGCCTGGATCGTAGCAGCTCCAGGTGTGCTGTCCTTGAGCGAGATCTGAAGGATTAATTACCTGTGATCCATGAATGAGTGCCAAAATCCATAGTAATTGGAAACAGCAGCTTCCTAGACTGAGGCCAGTTCGGGAGCTGGGTGTGTGCACCCCGGGCCCAGGCGGAGGGGACACACAGAACAGACTCCGGAGCCAGCTGCCATCACTGGCCCTGGGACCTTGGCAGGCCCCTCAAGCTTTCTGTTCCTGTTTCTGCCTCTGGAAAATGGGCTGGCAGCTGCCCTCCCTAAGATGGTCGTGAAGGGCGTTACATGAGTTCACGTGCTTTAGAATAGCGCCTGGCACATAGGGAGAGCTCTGCGTATACGAGTTTGATACATTAAATTAACATTTTAAAGCAAGTGGAAAAAGGGCTTCTGCTTTTCCACATATGGAACCTGACCTTATTCCTTAAACTTAGGGGAGAATGTAGGTCTATCAGGGTTGTGGCATATCTTGCTCGTCTGGGGATCCTCCAGACCTGACTCAAAGCAGGCCCCCAACAGGTGTTCATGGGAAGGAAGGAAGGAAGGAGGAGGGATGAGTTAGTGTGGAGGCTAAAGGGAGGAAGGCATTCATGCGCAGGCCACTTTAGGAAGAATCCTAGTCTCCTTCTCCGAAGTGTGGGAAAAGACCCTCTGGGAGAAGCAGAAGCTGGCAGGTTTGAGTCACAGTGACTAGGAAATAATTCATATTACCAATGGGCTTTTGCCTCTCTTGACCAGACACCAGATGACCATGAAGCAGAGACGGGGATTAAGTCAAAAGAAGCAAGGAAGTACATTTTCAACTGTTTAGATGATATGGCCCAGGTAAGCTCCGTGGGTGAGTATGCAGTGTTAGCCCTTTAAAAACCAAGCACAGCAAGACTTCTGCGAGAGCAATTAATGTAGGATGGTGGGTAGAAATCCACATTACTCAACTGTGGTGGTTGACCTTGACCTTAAACAATGATATGCCAGCCTTAGGAAGAATACCATTGGATTTGTGGAACATTTTTAAAACCTTACACCAAGACTTCCCTGGTGGCGCAGTGGTTGAGAATCCGCCTGCCAATGCAGGGGACACGGGTTCAAGCCCTGGTCTGGGAGGATCCCACATGCCGCAGAGCAGCTAAGCCCGGCGCCACAACTACTGAGCCTGTGCTCTAGAGTTCGCGAGCCACAACTACTGAGCCCATGTGCCACAACTACTGAAGCCCTCGCGCCTAGAACCCATGCTCCGCAACAAGAGAAGCCGCCACAATGAGAAGCATGAGAAGCCCGCGCACTGCAATGAAGAGTAGCCCCTGCTCACCGCAACTAGACAAAGCCTGTGTGCAGCAATGAAGACCCGACTCAGCCAAAAATAAAAAAATTAAAAAAACCTTACACCAGCTTTTTAAAAATGGCTTCAGTTTATTGGTTTCCAATTGTAAAATAGTACTGGACAATCTTACTGATGTCTTCACGAGAAGAATTCAAGCCCATTAGTACATTTGAGTTTAATGCCCATGATTAGTTCCCTAGGGCTACCTTAACAAGGGGCGATAAACTGGGTGACTTAAGACAACAACATTTATTCTCTCGCAGTTCTGGAGGCTGGAAGTTTGAAATCACAGTACCAACAACCCATGTTCCCTCTGCAGGCTCTAGGAAAAGACTGTCCGTGCCTTTCTCCTAGCTTCTGGCGGCCCCTGGCAACCCCCGGTTTCCCTTGACTTGTATCTGCATCCGGCCAGTCTCTGCCTCCTTCTTCATGTGGTCTTCATCCCTGTGTTCCCTCTTGTCTCTGTGTCCAAATCTCCCTTCTTTCTCTTATAAAGACGGCAGTCATTGGATTTATGGCCCACTCTACTCCAGTATGACTTTAACTTGGTTCCATCTGCAGAGACCCTATTTCACAGGTACCGGGGATTAGGAGTCACATCTTCTGCGAGAACACAGTTCAGCCCACTGCACTCAGTCTCTCTCAGCTCACTGGAGGGACCACAGCCTCTCACCTTTGTACCCAGAGAAAATTCTAGAACGTCAGCTATTTTTAGGGTAGAAACTAGTCTGAAATCAGGGCAACCCAAAGTGAGTTTTTCTTCAAAGCAATGAGAAATAAAGCTACAGACCAATAAAGACTTAGCACACCTCTTATGGAAGAGAAGTGTAACCAAAAATCATGATTCTGAGTAAAGTATACTTGTCAGTTGATTAGAAGCTTAGATTGCCTGAGAAAACCGAAATCGCCTTCCCGCGCACGTCTTGGAAAATACAGAAAGCACCACAAAACAAGGCTTTTAAAGGCCATCCTAGTATAAGCTTTTGCTCTTGGAAGAAAAATCCTGTGTTCAGATGTCCTGCCTGCCTTGGCCAGAGGTGATCCCAGCGAACCCAGGGACTTGAATAATTCGGGCCCTAGTTCAGGACCTGCAAGAGGACTGACACACCGTAGGGGTGGGAAGAGGGTGCTGAGGCCCCAGCATCTCCCTCGGAAGGTTAAATAAATAAACCTTTTTGCGTCTTATTTTTTACCGCTTGGTTGTAATTATTGTTTTTTTTAACTGTGGGGAAATACATGTAGCATAACTTTTAAACCATTTGTAAGTGTACCGTTCAGTAGTATTCCGTGCACTCACATTGTCACGCACTCCGTCTCCAGGACTCTCTTCATCCTGTGGTTCTTTGCAGTGAGGCGTGATGTGAGGTGTATTTCCGCCTAAGTGATGAACAGGAGCCGGGTACCCCCGGCACGTTTATACATTTGCAGGTGCCGGCAGTGGCCTCTCCCTTCCCAGCATGCCCTCCCTCTGTCTCTCCTGCAGAGAGAACAGCCGCGTCCGGTGGGCAGTGATGACCCGAGGCAGCACCTCCCACGGGGCAGACACAGCCTTCCGGGGGTTGGGAAGGGGTGACCGAGAGATTAGTATGGAGCTGCAGGGCGCAAACTAAGAGGCGTCGGGGAGGGAGGCCGCGCGGGCTCTTGGTAACCTGTCGCCGCTTGCTTTCAGGTGAACATGACGACAGATTTGGAAGGGAGTGACATGTTGGTGGAAAAGGCGGACCGGCGGGAGTTCATCGACCTGTTGAAGAAGATGCTGACCATAGACGCTGATAAGAGAATCACTCCGATCGAGACCCTGAACCACCCCTTTGTCACCATGACACACTTACTCGACTTTCCCCACAGCACACAGTAGGTGTCCCATGCGACGCTTTATTCCAGGGCTGGGCAGACTTTTTCCCGAAATCCCCAGATAGCAAATATTTGAGGCTTTGCGTCCATACGGTCCCTGTCACAGCGGCTCAGTGCTGCCGTTAGAGCTGAAGGCAGTTGTAGATGATACATAAACCGATGAGGAAGGCTGTGTTCCGGTAAAACTATTTATCAAAGCAGGTGGTGGCCACATTGGGACCCTGGGCCGAAGTTTTCTTGACACCAAAGAGGGGGAACGGTGGGGCGTGAGAGGGCACGAGGCCGGGTGGGCCGGACCCTGGGGGTCTGTGCACGAAGCGGGGTGCGCAGAATGGCAGCGTCTGTGACGCAAAGCCACGTGCGAGGGCAGAGGTCACGAGTGGACTCAGTCCAGTGTGGATCTGGGTGTGTTCTTTCGTTCATTCATTCGTTCGCTGTGCGGTGTGCTATGCCAGGGGCTGCAGTGTGTGGGGAGTAAAGCAGATGGGACCCCTGCCCGCTGGAGCTTACAATCTATAGGAGAGAGGAAGGTACTAAACCAGCGGTCCCCACATATCCAGGATGCTATCAGGGGACACATAGGACGGGGAGAGCGTGTAACAAGGGGGCCTTGCTTGGGGCATGGCGGGGAAGACCCGAGGACAGGACCGCCAAAGGAGAGGGAGGTGCCTGGTGGAAGGGCCTGCGAGAGCGGAAGGGGCGTTGCCGCATGGAGACTCCAACACGGGCAGGACCGGCCCTGGAGCTGAAGGACGGGGAGAGATGAGGCCCCAGGATAAGCCAGGGGCGGGCCTTCCGTGTTACAGCTTTCAGCCTTTCTTCTAAGAGCAACAGGAAGTCATTAAAGGATTGATGGCAGAGGAATGGCTGGTGAGAGTTGTGTTTAACAGAGATCTGTCTGCTGTCGCTTGGTCAAGTCAAATAAGCTTGGAAAAAAATGCCCATCAGATTTGGCAACTTGGAAGTTGTTGGTAACTAGTGAGAGCTGTTTCAGTGGATGGTAGAAGCAGAAACCAGTTTAGCAGGTTGAAAGATTGAGAGGTGAAGAAATAGATAGTACCCTTTTCAAGAAGGAAGGCTGGGAAAGGCGAGGGAAAAAATAGAGGGGTGACTAGGGAAGGCCCCAGGGTGGGGTTTCTTTTCATATGGAAGAGACTTGAGCAATTTAAGATGCTGATGGGAAGTGTCTGGTAGTAAGAGCTTAGAGATAAAGGATGCTCAGAAGATGTTTCCCGAAAGTTTAGGTAGTGGGAGGTGGCAGAGTAAATGGAACAGAGAAATAGAGCAGAACCGTTGAGCGTGGAGGTTGGACATGAATAGCGCGGCTGTAACTGAGCTTCCCAGGTGAAGGCATGGAGAGACATGGAGCGATGGAGGTAGCTGGGTCCGTCAGGTGGAGTGTTGCCGGGCTGCTAAGAGAAAAAGGTTGACACGGAGATAGGCGTTGGCAATGGAGCAACTGAAATCCAAAGTGATGGCTGTGGGAGGCTTAGCCAGAAGAGAGAGGAAGGGAAGATGGGAGGGGTCCAAAGAGACTGAGTGGTCTGATCAGCTCAGAGATCGTTTAGTATAGTAATAGTCGAATAAGCCAGATGGGTAGAAAATGTGACCGGATGGGAGGCTTGAATTTCTAGGCTTGAATTTGGGGGATGCGAAGCAGTTTCCGGTTGGACAGTCTAAGGAATGGGTGGCTGGAATTGACCGCAGGTCACTGGAGGTGAGAAGGAACTAAGAAGCCAGGATGTCTGACGAGGAGTCAGGGTGACCTCTGAAGTCTCCCAGGTGGGCAGGACTGAGCTAGTGGCCCAGGCCTCGGCGAAATGAGGAGGAAAGAAAAGACATGAGGTTGTGCGGCCTGAGCGTGGGAGGGGGTAGTAGGAGGCACCATAACAAAGGACCACTGAGTGGCTGCGTGTCTTAAACAGCAGACATTTATTTTCTCATCGTTTTAGAAGCCCAGGATCTAGGTGTTTGGCAGAGTTGGCTTTTTCTGTGGCCTCTCTCCTTGGCTTACCCATGGCTGTCTCCTGCCTGTGTCTTCACGTGGCCTTCCTCTTTTGCGTGTCTGTGTCCTAATTTCCTCCTCCTTCTGAGGAATTGGATTAGGGCCCACCCTAATGACCTCGTTTTACCTCTTTAAAGATCCCATCTCCAAAGTCAGTCACATTCTTAAGTACGGGGGGATTAGAACTTTAACTTAAAGTGAATTAGGGGAGCACAGTCCAGCCTATAACAGAGAGTAACGAGAGAGAGCACTTCAACCTCTCGACCCCGGGGTGCTTGGGATGTGAAAGCATAAAGTCACCTCCCTGGGTGTCTGCTGGGAGAAGCAGGGTGCTCGAGAGAGCAGCAGATTGTAGATAGGGTCAGGAGGGAGAGGGAATGCACGGGAAGAGGCCGCGGATCACAGACAGCTGCAGGTCATCATGGGCCCTGCCGTGGCCACAATCAGATCGGGCTGCTTAAGGCTGGATTTGACCTTAACCAGCATATGAGAAAGGGTGGTGTGGCACCTACCATGGACGGTGCTTCCTCAGTTTTAGGTCTGTTCCTTACTAGCTGTTGTTGAGCAAGTCAAATTTTATTGCAACGACCAGACATCGCCTCTAATTTAGAAGCACGTTTGAAACAACCAAACTCCTGTATAAAGAAGGAACTTGGACCCATCCCTTGCAAACTCTCATTACGGGATTTGTCCTTTTTCTGGGTGCGGTAGGGGGAAGTCAAGGGGTGTCCGTCTACACCACAAAAGAAAGGCAAACTTGGTGATTTACTGGATGGGGCCCCATAAGATCAGTCTTTGCGTATTCAGGGTGAAGTGGGATGACTGAGAAATGGCTATAGATAGGAGATGGAGGGGTGCTGACTAGCGGGCTCCCGTTACCGTCTGCACCAAGTCAGTGAGACAGTCCCCTGCATAAAGTTGGGGGCTTGGTTGAATGACCTCAGGGTTCTGTCTGTCCCTGGGTTCTGTAAGGAAACAGATATAGGGTGCTTCACTGTGTGGGATGAAGACCAAGCGTGGAATCCACGGGCATCAACTTCCAATTCAGAACTTGGTGTGAGACCAAGAGAAGAACTGACAACTTAGATTTCGGAAAATAAGCCTCGGAAGGAAAGAAGGGTCTTTGCGCATACTCAGGCTTACCCGAGAGTAGACCTGATCCCCAGGTAACCCTAGAACCTGTTGGGCAGGCCGTGGAGAACTCTGGGGCTAGAAGAAACCTCCAGGCCACCCCACCGCCCTGCTAGAGACCCCACCTCTGGGGCTCGGCCAGGGTTACCCCAGCATGCAGATTAACAGGTGAAAGAGACTCCACTCATTTCTCCACGCCAGGATTCTAGTGCACAGATTCCTTAAAAACCACTCTCAGAATGAACCCAACGTGAAAGTGCTTGCCTCTAACTGAAACTAAAAACTCAGACCGTTTCAGCTAGAAGATTCTGAGTCTAAAAGCTTTGTGTTGAATTGTCAGAAAACCGTTGATGCATTAACTACAGTCCCCAAAGAACACAAAATCTATTGTTTGATTCCTTCAGCCTCCATGTGAAAGCACTTAGCAGTGGGCTTGATACTTCGTAGATGCTCAAAACATGTTGGCATTACCAGCATTAGTAATAGTGTTTCCAGCTCTTGGTTACTGGAGAATACGTTTTCCTTCCTCTCCAGGGCTGTCAGTCAGTAAATGTTTATTTAGTGTGCATTGTGTAGCCAATGTTAATGTAGTCATTAACTCAGAAAGAATGTCTAAGTCAGTTCAGAACATCTTTCATGGAGAGGATGTTTTGGGATAGCCCACAAGCACCTGCTTGGCCCAGAATATAACTTACCTATAGTATGTGGAAACAGTATGCATCTGTAATCTTAAAATAGTAGAATTTTATATTGTTATTAAACTATTTATACTTAAAAATAAGTATTTTAAATTGAAATTTAATGTTCATTGTCTTGAATATTACCATTTGAGGAAAATTAAGTTTAATTAGAAGAAGACACAAGTGAATGAAAAACAATGTATAAAGTCAAAGGACACTATATGGTGGATTTTCAAAAGTTTGGTCAGGGCCACTCGTGGCTTTCCTTGTCCTTGATGCTGGTGTCAGCAACACTTCTATACTTGACTTTCATAATTAGAGTTTTGTTTTGATTCACAAATGCAATGGAGGAAGAAAAAGGGGAAGAGAAAGTTGACTTCATGTAACTGGGCAAGAATTAGAAAACTGAAAGGCAGAATGAAGGAAGGTGAAGAGAATGTACATGTGTATGTGAAGACTGCCAGTGATTAGCTCTTGATCTTGACAAATTACCCATCCTCTGTCTGCTTCAGCCTTACTCATAAAATAGGGCCAACGGTCGTATCTCTTCCCCTCGTGGTTGCTGTAGGACTGAATGAGACAGTGCTTGCAAACAGCTACCACACTGTCAGTAAAGTTAGCCACTAGCAGTAATCATTAAGATCATTGTTCTCATTCCATACACAATCCAGGGAGGAACAGGCGTGGCACGAGGTCCTGGTACTGGGTTGGCTAGTTCCTTGGCTGACCCCTAGATGGCGCTGGTGCCCTAGACTAGCTGGAAAGGGTGAGCGCAAGGAAGGTGGAGGCAGGTCATCAGCTGCTGTTCAATGCTCCCAATCAGAGAACTTATACGTTTGTTTATGCGCCAGAAACCACCTTGAAAGCTGAGAATGAGCAGTGAAGGTGCAGGCAGATCAGCAGCATGAGGAAGTGCAGTGAGAGCCCAGAGGTCTGTTGTGCTGGTGGAGAACCTTTACCCACCAGGATGGGGAGAAGAGGTAGTGAGACAATGGGGGGATTCATCTAAGTACCGCTGACTCTTGCAAATGCAGACGCTGCATGAGAAATCCAGGAAATTGAGACCTAACGTGAAGTGTCCCGGTTGTTTTGTTTATTAGATTAACTGTTCTCTCTCCGTTTTCTCCCCTGGATTCCACCTTACCTTCTTGTCTTTCCCTAATGCCTCTGTCTCTGCCTTTTGCGTGAACAGCGTCAAATCATGTTTCCAGAACATGGAGATTTGCAAGCGTCGGGTGAACATGTACGACACGGTAAACCAGAGCAAAACCCCTTTCATCACACACGTGGCCCCCAGCACATCCACCAACCTGACCATGACCTTCAACAACCAGCTGAACACCGTCCACAACCAGGTGAGTGGGGAGCGGAGGGGAAGGCAGGCGGGGCTGATAGTGTGAGCGACAGGAAATTGTACTTTCCCACCAAACCGAGTCAGGAGACAAAACTCCTCCAATATCACGTACAACAGACAAAATCCCTCTGCTGCCACGTTCAACTCTGTAAGAAAGTGTGTGTTCCCAAGGTTATTTCCTTTGAGAATCCCAGGCACTCTTTGTATTGACTACTGGCTCATCGAAAGGTCCCAGAAATGACTCACTAAGGGAGTTACTTCTGAGATGGTACCTCTTACTGCTCTCCTGTCTTGATGTGGGAATAAGGTAAAGGAGATGCTGTGATCCTTTTATGACCGACATCTGCCTGATAAAGAATTCTAGAACTGGAAGGGATGCTGGCGGTCACCCAGCTCAGGCCCTTGCTCCTGGTGTCCACACTGCTGGGTCCACATGGTCTCCTTTCAAGACAGATAAAATCTGTCCTTTTCCAGTTCTTGGGGAGAATCAATTCACCAATCTTGTCACCAGAATTCCAGCAGTTAGAACTAAAAAGGGACCGGGAAACTGAGGTTTTCTTCCTGCAGCTTTCCAACCTTTTGCAGAAAATTAGCAGAATCTAGCACCTAATACACTGCTCGAAATATGGATGACACCCAGGAAATAGTTACTGAATGAATAATCCCCAAGTCCTCACTCAGGCTGCCTCTGGCGTCTAAGAGACTTTTACTTTTATTCCCACCAACCAGCCTTACCAGTTCCACCAAATAAATGACCCTAGATTTTTTTCAGTCTTAATATCAATCTTTAATGACAACAGCACACCTCTGTGTGTGTGTGTGTGTGTGTCTGTACACACACACACCCCACCCCATAGGAAAGGAATGTATATGTTCTAATCCTGAAGTGTAAATACTCTGCCGGGCCATCTGCTCTTTTCCGACAGGTCCCCTACTCCCACGGAAGAGTCATTGACCCTGTTTTCCAGGCCATTCCTGGCATGGTGTGTTGCTAAGGCCCAGCTTTACTTCCCAGCCTGTCCTCTGCTTCTGCCTAAACTCTAGTAGGAGAGGCTGCCTGGAATCTGCTGCCCCCTGGGGGCCCTTGGTGTTCTTACAATTCTCCTTAGTGGGAAGAGCTAATGTTCTCTACAGCCTGGAGTTCAAAATAATAAACATTCCCACCCAGTGCCTAGCT
The DNA here is from genome assembly GCF_003676395.1 of Aethalodelphis obliquidens. Classification (NCBI taxonomy): domain Eukaryota; kingdom Metazoa; phylum Chordata; class Mammalia; order Artiodactyla; family Delphinidae; genus Aethalodelphis; species Aethalodelphis obliquidens. The sequence continues at coordinate 14,052,806 of NW_020837949.1, forward strand.
CAGTCCTCAGGCTAAGGCGGCCACAGCCAGTCGGGTGAACTCCTTGCCAAAATATCACCGTGGTTTTGGTCTTCATCACCAGAGCCCCATCACAGTGAGTGGACTGTCTTGCTGGTGCCGTAAGCAGGAAGAGTAGAAGATACGTTGCAATGGGAAGGTTGGCCTAACTGTGAGGAAGGAGGGAGGGCCAGACCAAGATGCATATACAGTATTCGTTAGGCAACAATTGGAGATTTTTGAGCAGGGTGGTGACATGCACAAAGTAGTCTTTTGGAAAGAATGTTCTAGCCTCTGTGTCCAAAACGAATTGGAAGAGAGGAAGCAGAGGCCAGAGCATCACTAGTCAGGGCCTTACAGGTCCCAGACACCAGGACAGGCCTCAGCTAAGGAAGTAGTGATTAAAAAGAGGGTTCTGGGGACATTAAACGAAGGAAGGAGCAGCAGTACCAGCGACTGGCCAGAAGGGGGAGTAGTTGAGCACCAGCGTGGGAACTGGAGGAGATTGGTGCTAGTGCCCTGAAGAGGGAAGCTCAGAGGCAGGAAGATGTGAGGAGGGTCTGGTCTCTGGTGTGTAGAGTGCAAGCAGGTGGTGGGAAGTGTGTATGTGGGGAAGCCTCCCGGAGAGGTGAGGCCATGGAGAGAACAAAGAGGAAACACAAGTCGTGCCATCAGTAGCAACACAGATGCTGGCCCAATACAGACGACTGTATATAAAACAGATAAACAACAAGGACCTACTGTATAGCACAGGGAACTATATTCAATACCTTTTAGTAACCTATAATGGAAAAGAATATGAAAAAGAATATACACACACAGAGACACACATATATATGTAACTGAATCACTTTGCTGTGCACCAGAAACTAGCACAGCATTGTAAATGAACTATACTTCAATAAAAAATAAAAAAATTAGATTGGCCCAAAAGTTCGTTCAGCTTCGTAAGATCTTATGGAAAAAGTTCATAAGATCTTACGGAAAACCCAAACGAACTTTTTGGCCAACCCAATAAAAGATGCTGGCCCACACGTGTCACACGTGCATCCCCAGTCACACTAGCTGGAGGCCAGTTGTGTGGTGCTGCAAAAACAGACACTTATTGTTACAATAATATCTTAAAATCTAAACATGGGCGCCAAATAATTTAGTGATTACTTTCAAATTCGTTTGCTTTGCACTGAAATTCAGCATCAAATATAAGTATAAAAATCATGCAAAATGAGACTTTATCCTTTTTATCAAATTTGACACACATGCATACCCTTCTTGAAATCCTGATTTTGTATGTGTCCACGATATCCTTGTGGCTCTTTCCCTCCTTACTTTTTTAGTGCTTGTAACCTCTAGTGGCAAAACCTCTTATAAAGGTTGAATCTGAAGTCATAGGTAACTCCACCTATCTTGCTAAAGGCTCAGCATGAAGAAGACTAAGATGGGGTGAAACTGGAGAAATCTCAGTTTAGAATTTCTTTTCCTTCCGTGCGTGGCTTTGCTTCACATGGAATTTCAATCTCAAATGCTGTCTCTTTCTGGAAGAGAAAGGAAAGAGGACATAACCTCAGTATCTGTCTAACCCATCTCCATTTAAGTTCTCTTGACCCACTGGCATCTTTTCTCCCTGCCTTCCAGCTTTAGTAGTTGAACGCCAGCATGAGAATGCACCGAATTCCAACAAGTAACCCCAGTCTCAGCATGTCCCTCTCCGTCTCTATTTCTGCAGCGTATTTCTTTACAGTAACGGTGCTCTGCAAACATCTCAGGGCATCTGTAAACCGTGCTGCCCTTAGACCTGAGAAAAAGGGCCCCCTGCCTGGGCCCTCCCCAGGTATGTGTGCTTCCATGCCAAGGTCTGGGTACCTGGCACCCCAGGCTTGGTTTCATCCTCCCCAGTATGGACTGTACCACCAAGTCCAAATACATGCACCCAAAGGCCCTCAAGTTGTGGGACAGAGCTGGAACAGGGAGAGAAGGAAGGCAGGCATTCAGCTCCACGTTCCAGTGGCCAAGCCAAGGAATCCAAGAGGGATTCAAACTCAAACCCAGTCTTCCAGGTGGTTATGAAAGTGTACGTGTCCAGGTGGAAGGGCAGAACGTAAGTCCTTTAGCCGAGTTTTAACTTTGCAGTATTTAGACATGATATGCAGGCGTCCACTTGCATTTGCAGGCCCCATAAATGTTAGAAACAGGCCTGGATGTAAGCACCGAAGGTGGTCCTGTGTCTCATGGGGCTGCAGGTGCCTGCTTTTCCCTGAGACTTTCCAACTATATTTCCACTCCCCTCTGTTTTTGCTTTTTTGCTCTTGGTTTTCGTTTGTTTGTTTGCTCTTCTTTGAGTTCATTTATTTGATTTAGATTCGTGCCTCCCAACATGCCACCTCCCTCATTTTTTATTTGTGTTTATTTTTGTTTAATCCCCACCATTCCTTTAGGCTCCCACCTCCACCAGTGCCACTCTTTCCTTAGCCAATCCTGAAGTCTCCATACTAAACTACCAATCTGCACTCTACCAGCCCTCAGCGGCATCCATGGCTGCGGTGGCCCAGCGGAGCATGCCCCTGCAGACGGGAGCGGCCCAGATCTGTGCCCGGCCCGACCCCTTCCAGCAAGCGCTCATCGTGTGTCCACCCGGCTTCCAAGGTAAGGCTGAGTGGACACAGCCTCTCACCTGCTTCCAAGAGGACCACCTCTGGGGCGCCAGCCCCCAAACTCTTCTGTCCTGCTAAAGCCCTCTTCATTTCTTTTGCGGAGAGCCCTGGCTTCACTGAACTTGAGGGCCCCCGTACTGCGGCGGCCAGCCTAGAAACAGTGGGACTTACGTTTCGGCACCAAGTCAGCGTCTTGTTATTCTCATCACCTGCCAGTGGTTTCGGCCCAGGCCCAGTTGCTGTCTGTAAATCAGCGCATTGTGTGTGTTCCCATTGTTATGCTGATGTCAGCTCTTGCGTTTCCTCACATGGAATATCCTGTGTGGCTTATCTGTAAAAAATTGCCGATCTCCAACAGCCAACTAGTCCCAGTTCTTGTGAAGAATATAAATCTGTCTGGAAAGCATTTCCTGGACACCACCCCCCGACCACGTGCCCACCAGGTGATCCTTTGGCCATGCACCCCGGCCTCTTCTCCTGAAAACTCTAAGCTGGAGTTGGCTGCTTGGTTACAGTTTACACAGAAAGCTCAAGAATTTGTCTCTGAAACCCTCCTGGTGTAAGTCTACGTGATTCAGTCTGAATCAGTGCAATTCCAGCCGCCTCACTCCTCCCCCAAGGCCTGGCTTTGACATACGCAGATATATCTTCATGTCAAAAGCAGTTGTTTTCCTACTGTAATTTGCCAACATAACTGTTCCACTTTTGGCTTTAAAGATTCCTTAATCTTTCAAAGACCTAGTCTTTGAAAACATTCAAGGCTGTTTTCGTGGTTCTTTTAAATTTTAAGTTAGAGGGAATTCCCTGGCGGTCCAGTGGTTAGGACTCCACGCTTTCACTGCCAAGGGCCCGGGTTCAGTCCCTGGTCGGGGAAGTAAGATCCCGCAAGCCATGTGGCATGGCCAAAAGAAAAAAAAATTTTTTTTTTTTTTAAGTTAGAAACTAAAGGGGAGACTTCCAAAGGACCAGGCGGTATCTAGTGCCAAGGGAAGCTGAGAGCTGACACAGCGGGCTAGGAAGGTTCTCCTCGTCCAGCTGTTTCCAGTCACTTAGCCCTTTTCCCCCTTGCCCGTTGTCTGGACTAGGATTGCAGGCCTCTCCCTCTAAGCATGCTGGCTACTCTGTGAGAATGGAAAACGCGGTTCCCATCGTCACTCAAGCCCCAGGAGCTCAGCCTCTTCAGATCCAACCAGGTCTGCTTGCCCAGGTAATTCTTTCTTTATTATTACTGGTATTACCATGATCCATGTTAATGTTGTTCACAAAAGAGCTATATCTTCGCTAATTCCCTCCCTGGCAATGAGTTAGATGCTTGAAATCATTAGAATATATCAGTAATATTCTGAATGATACCCAGGTGAATTACCTTCCTAAGTATCTAGCTTACAATTACAAGAAGAAATTTAGACACAGGGAGAGTCTGGGGAAATTATCATTGTATCTTTGTAATGCAAATTAATATGGGAGACCTAGGGTTTAATCCTAACTCTCTGTGACCCAAGGCAAGTCAGTTAGCATTTCTTCCTTGTAAAATTGAAATTATTTTTTTAAAGCCAAAAAGAGCCTTGGAGATTATCTCTTTGTTTTATAGTTGAAAACCAGGATCACAGAAGCTTTGGGATGGAACCTTCCTTATCTGTTCACACAGGTACTCTGACAGATTCTTAGAATGAAATCACAGAGGTGAAACTGGTTGAAAATATGTAAAGTGTTGTGGAAATTTTAGGTAACCATAGTGGTGTAATGATAATAGTAATCAATCCTTAATGTCACTTGAACCTTAATAACAAATATATCCTCATTACGCCAGGCACTTTACAGTTGTTATTGATTTAATCCCCACAACATAGTAAGGTATTTGTCTCCTTTCGACAAATAGGGGAAATGAAGCACAAGCACTGGCTCAAAGTCACACGGCAATTAGGTGGCAGAACCAGAACAGAAACCCAAGACACCAGCATCTGTATTTTTACCACCATGCTGTACTGTTTCTGCTGTTGGGCGTCAAGGACAGCTTGACCAAAATGTCGGTGGTCTAGAGGCACTTTTGTTTTTAAATAAAGTTGGTTCCCAAAGACACTTACTTATGGTGTCTTTTGTTGAATAGAGGTTTGGGGTTTTAATTTTAATATAGTCAAATTGCATAGGTCTATTTTGGACTCACTCTATGCTATTCCATTGTCCTCTCCAATATCCTATTGTCTTAACTATTATGACTTTAATATATGTCTGGTATCTGGTCAGAAAAGCCCTGCTCCTATATTGTTCTTCAAAATTTCGCTGTCTCTTCTTATCCCTTCGCTTTTCCATGGGAATTTTATCATCACCTTTACATAAGAATTTTGGTTCCAAAACAAGCCAAAACAAAACCCAAAACCCTGGTTTGTATTTATTGGACTTGCATTGGATTTATATTTACTTTTAGGAAAATTGACATCCTTATAATATTAAGTCATCCCTGAACATGGTATAACTGTATATAAATTACCTTTTATTCCTTTCACTAAAGTTTTCTTTTGTTAGACTAATTCCTAAATATTTTACAGTTTTGTTATTAATAACTTTTTTAACTGTATGTTCTAATTATTTGTCTTTGGTTCATAGGAATGTAACTGATTTTTCTTTATTGAGTTCGTTATCTAGCAACCCTTCCAAACTCTGATTAGTTCTGATTGTTTCTGTGAGTTCCCTTGGGTTTTCTACGTAGACTATCTTTTCATTTACGAATGATGCAGTCTTGTTTCTTCCTTTACAATCTTCGTAACTTTTATGTATTGTTCTTACATCACTGTGCTGACAGCCCCTCCAAAACGACGTTTAATAACAGTGTTAGTATTGAGCATCCTTAACTTGAACTTAACTTTAAAGGAAATTCTTCTAGCTGCTTGCCATTAGGGATTTTGTTTACTCTGAAGAGTTGATAGGGACGCTTCATCAAGTTTGCTAATTGTTTTAATGAATTAATATTAAATTGCATCAAATGTTCTTTCTTCATCTATTGAAATGCTCCTGTGTTTTTGTTCCTTTATCTGTTAATGTACCAAGTTACTTAACAGATTTTGTCATGTTAAACTGTCCCTGTATGTCCAGGGTGAACTTTATTTAATCATGTTGTGCTTGATGTGTTTGTATGCTTTTCAGTTCTGGATAGTTTGCAAACACTGTAGCTAGTATTTTTGCATCTATGTTCATAAGTGAGAAGCGGCATGAATTTCTCTTTCTTGTAGAATCTTTATCTGCTTTGGGCATCGAGATTACACCAATCTCATAAGATATGCTGGATATTATTACCTCTTCTTCTGTTTTCTGGAACAGCTTGTTTGAGATTGATATTAGCCATTCTTCATCTCTTTGTTCTTATGTCCAAACTGAGACTGCAAATGACCACTAACACCAGCTTCTGATGGCACAGAAAGCTGTGTCTTGCTGCAAGTTTGTAAACAGAGAACCTTCAGCGTATAAAGCACACCTTCTACTCCTTCCTCTGTCTCTGGTCCTCATAGCTCCCTTTTGTTTGCAGTAGGAGTGGCTGGGCCCGTGAGCCATGGTCGCTGAGCCTGCACATCAAGGACATGGTAGACCAAAGTGCCTTGACATGCAGAGACGCCTAAGAGAGATTAAGTTTAAAAAAAAAAAAAAAGTCCTGTCCTATCTAGCATCACTGTGTGTCTTTTTGTTTATTGGTTGCTTTTGATTTTTCTGTTACTCAATTCATGCCAATATGTTAGCCTATTAAGGTCGAGCTTTCCTAGGTTTTTGGGTTTTTTCTCTTTTTTTGGCTACGTTGGATCTTTGTTGCTGCGCACAAGCTTTCTCTTGCTGCGCACAGGCTTTCTCTAGTTGCAGTGAGCGGGGGCTACTCTTCATTGCAGTGCGTGTGCTTCTCATTGCGGTGGCTTCTCTTGTTGTGGAGCATGGGCTCTAGGTGTGCGGGCTCAGTAGTTGTAGCTCGCGGGCTCTAGAGCACAGGCTCAGTAGTCGTGGCACACAGGCTTAGTTGGTCCGCAGCATGTGGAATCTTCCCGGACCAGGGCTCGAACCCGTGTCCCCTGCCTTGGCAGGCGATTCTTAACCACTGTGCCACCAGGGAAGTCCTCTCCTAGGTATTGTTTAATGGTCCCTTCAAAGGACGAAAATAAGCTAACTTCTAAAACTAGTAGGGCAGCTATAAAAAAAAAAGAAAAAAAGCAATAATTAAACACGCGAGCTGACGCCTTCATTTTTCTTGGGATAAATTTCTAGGTATCAGGCACTCCAAAGATTATTACTTTAAATATATCCCAAAATTCTGCGTATTTCTTTTTATCTAAATAGTTATACTTTTTCCAGGAGTTTATCTGTGAAAGTTTAGAGAGTCTTTTAAATCCATCCCTCATGTTAGCTTTGTTTGCTCTGCCCTTTTCTGCCCCACCTCCCAGCAGCATCACATGTCCCTCAAAGGGAAACACTCTCTCTGGGGCACCCCAAAGATGTGTTCATGGAAGAAGAAGGTGTAATCACACCCTCTCATTTCAGAGACACGAGGGTGATATGGATTGCCTTACCAGTAACGCTTTTTTGATACCGCCTAAAAGGAGCTGTCACCTCTGTCCTTCCAAGCCCCAGGCCAGAGCTGGCATCTTGACCACCATCAGAAACTATGAATGAGTAGGTAAAGGTAGAGAGATGGGAAGTACAGTTCTTGATTGATGCAGTATTGAATTTATCTCACGTTTCAAATGGCAGATCCCAGACCCGCTTTGACCCTTCAGAGCCCCCAGGATTTGGAGATTTCTGGTTGCCAGATCCTTGTAGACTCTGCCCTGCCATGAAGAAGTTTTGTGCATTCTTCTAGCCAATCAGTGTGTACCACCTGAACCCCTTTGAATGTTTCCCTAAGGATAAACCACTGGCTTGGACTCTTTAAACTGTTAAAATACAAAGCTTCGATGCTTCTCAAAACCTTCTCTGGTTACTTTCAGCCAGTCTTTCCAACCGTTCTGTCTTGCCGTCTGTGTCAGTCTTGCTTCGTGCCTGATATTGTTAATGAATGAGGAAGACTCTCTCATACCACTTTTATGCAGTTACCACCAGCACCTGATCCTGAACAGGGCCAGCACTGTTATGTATCATCTCCATAAAAAGAGGTAGTAGTTTGGCTGAGAGCGTGGGCTCTACAATTTGACTGCCCGTGTCCAGGTGCCAACCCCACCACTCACTGGCTGTATCACTTTGGGGAAGTTATTTTTGAATTTAAGTTCAATTAATTATTATCATCGATATTGTATCATTATTTTCAGCCGAGCCTCATAATATACTATGATTCCATTTCTTTTCCTGTACAGCGTGTTGTTCCTGGAATTAATGATTGTCTCATCTTTTCATTGGGTTAGTTTACTCTGTGTCTATTATTACGCAGCCCCAAACTCTTCCCGAGTTCTAAAAGGCTTGTGTGTTTGATGTGTTGATGTGTTTGAGCACATTGAGAAGTTCAGTGGTGGTTATTTTTCTCTCTTTCTGAAATCTTTTAAGACTCTCCCTGTCTACAGTGGTCTGAGATTTCATGACTGCATGTTTCCTCGTGAGTCTTTTAGAATACATTGTCCTGGACAACCTATTTGCCCTTTTTACCTGGAGAATTTTCTTTTATTTTTGCCTTTGTTAACTTCTTCCCTTCCATTTTCTCTGTTCCCTCTTTGCAGAATTCTTATTAATTAGGTGCTGGTGTTTCTGAAGTGATCTAATGATTTTCATATCTCCCCCGACCCTGCCCACCTTTCTGTCTCTATATATTCGAACTATGCTACTTCCGAATATTTTCTCAACTCTATGGAATCGTTAATTTCTGTTGTCATAGGTCTCATTTCCAAGAGTTCTTTCTCGTTCTCTGAATATAGATATATCTTCTTATACATGATCTTGTTTCATGGAGATATATAGATAGATAGATTTTTTTTACCTCTATGAGGACATTAATTACATATTTTTTTGAAATTTTCTTCTGATTCCTACACTGTTGTTGTTTCCTCTGAGTTTCATTTTTTTGTTTTAGTCTCTTTCATCTTAGAAGCTTCCTTTAAAATCTGGCGATCCCTGGCTGTTCATTCATATCTAAGACTGAAGCACTGAAATAACTGGAGAGCTTCAGGGGCAGGGCGGTGGACTTCTCCACAGCTGAATGTGGGCTTCTGTATAGACCAGTAAGGAGTGAGCTCAGCATTTTCACTGGCAGATCCCCTCTCGTCAAATGTATCTATATTTTTTTCTCTTGGAATAGTCAGTTTCCCTAGAGAGAATCCTCCAGGCTCCTGCTTTGAGACTGGGGAGGCCGGGTAATAATTCTACATACCAGGGATCTGGGGGTGAAGGCATCTCATAGTTTAATATACAGACTTGTCCTTAGATTCCTTCAGTCTGTGAACTCAGTAATCGCCCTTCTGGTTAACAGCTTCTAAAATTTTGTTAACTGTTATTGTCACTTCCTGTTCTCTTTGTCCTAGGGATCTATATATTTTGTTCATTCCTTCACTGTCATTTTAGTTGAGCTTAAAGAGGGAGAGCAGTAAATGTATGTTTAATTTACCATATTTCCAGGCAAGCTATGTAACTTCTCTGTGTTTCAGTTTACTCATCTGAGAAAAGGGAGGGGAAAACAGTCCCTACCTCACAGGATTGGTCTTAAGAGCAAGTCAGAAAATCTATTTATGGTCTTAGTTCTATGCTTGGCACACGGTATGCATCCAGAAATATCAGCGCTAACCTTATAAATTATAAGGTAGTAATAAATTATAGAAATATCTGATGAAGTGTTGTCTGAAATGAGCTGAACACACCAATCAGTGATAGAGGTACAAAAATATCTCCCTCTGAAGTAAAATGTTAATATTCATTTTAGGGAAATAGGGAAAAAATAATGTCCTTAGCTTGATGTCAAGATGTATTATTTTAAAATGACATTAGTCAAAACACATGCTTTTTATGAGATCTGAAATAAGTTCCAGGCAAAATCAGTAGAAATCTTACTGCCAGTGAAACTGTTATTCATTTAAGCTTTTGAGCTCATAACTGTTTCAATTAAATTATTTTTCTGCTCACTGTGTTTGAATTCAGTAAACCTGAAATACAGTTAAGTATAGTTACTTGCCTTGGTAGAACTGCTTCCTTCATTTCATCAACAGACATTTATTAAGCATTTACTGTTTTATCTGTGGTCCCTGAGCTTTCTGCCTCTATCAAAAAAGATCAATAAGCAAACAGGCAATATCGACAAGGTATAAGAGATTTCACTGGGTCTCATCTGCCACAGAGATGACAGGATAGACCTGGTGAACGATCCACTCAGGTCTAAACTGCGGCTCTATCATTTTATACACATCACTGCTTATTAAGCCTTGACTCAAATTTGTAATCCACTTCCAGAAGTGCTTGTTTGTACGTGTGAGCCAAAACACACATATTAAACACATGCACAGTTCGTGGAGCACTACATTATATTAATTACCCAGTGTCAGTCATCTCCATCCCAATGGCAAGAGAGATATAACTAAGATCCCAAATCTTTTAAGTCCTTGATCTGCCCAAGAGGAATTTTACCTTAGTGGTGTTCCTTCAAGTGTCCAGCTTTGGACAGCTGTGTTCATTGTGAATCATTTAATAACCAAAGGCAAGCAGAATAGTGACTGAAGATGCAGAGAGCTCAAAACACAATACACGCACGTGCACGCACACGTGTAAGTCTGTTCAAGGAGGAATCAAGAAAGTTCGTTTTAGACTTCTTAGAAAACGCTTAATATTTACGAAGAATCAAGCTGCGACTCCCCCACTGTCTCATTTTTGCTTTGAGGAAAAGTCAAGGTAATTCTCAGGTAAGCTTAAGGTCCCAGCTAAGGATTGTACGTCACACTCGCCTGCCCTCAGTTGCAGGCAAGTATCGGATACTTGGTGATCTCAGAATTATGTTAACTTAGATTCAGAAGATAACACAAGTTGGACCTCTAGATTCTAGCTGATAAACACAAGGCAAAATATTAAATAAAGGATACTAGACAGAAAACTTCTTGAGGGCAAGAAGTTACCCTTGTATGGCCCAATTCAACTACCTCAATCTCTCGCACGTAATTGTGTGACAGAATAAATCAATAAATGAACTCTTGGAAATTTTACGCTTTGTTCATTGGAGCAAATTTATAAATAAGTCATTCTTCAGTGTGAATGAATTGCTTCCATACAGTTCTTTGCCCATATCCTTATTATCTTCTGTTGACATCCCATGTGCTAATTTTATCTCCCCTGGATTTTGAGGCCAAAGAGCAGGTCTCCGCTTTCACACCTATCACAGGGTCGAGCACAACTCTGGGCACAGAATAAGTGCTTGACTCATGCAGATTGATTTTATGACTAACAGACATGGTGACAGCAAACGTCCTCTGTCCTACAGCAGGCCTGGCCAAGTGGGACCCAGCAGATCCTGCTTCCCCCGGCGTGGCAGCAGCTGACTGGGGTGGCCACGCACACGTCGGTGCAGCATGCGACTGTGATTCCCGAGACCATGGCCGGCACCCAGCAGTTGGCGGACTGGAGGTAAGCAAGGCAGCAGGCATGTCTGGGATGGGAGGCACGTCTACCACTGACCCAGAGAGCTGCCGGGCTGGCCTGTACCAGAATCCCCTGCTTTTTAAATTAAAAAGATTATTAGGTGGAATAGACTACAGTGTAATGAGAGGTTACTTTTAAATAAATGTGTACCAGGACACCAGAAAATCAGCTTCATTACATTATGGTCAGTTGTCATTTTCAACCCAAAATTCAGTTCCATTATTTGATCACCAGTGTAATTCACCAGACTTGGCATGGGACGATTTTTTGGTTGTTTCTCAGAATTAAATTCCACTCCCAGAAAACAAAGATTTGTCACCAGCGAAAGGATGCAGAAGAGAGTCCCCGGGGCTCCTATGCAATTCCGGAAAGTGTTCTCGAGGTGTTCTGAGACGCGAGCACACTGGAGTCATCGCAGACTTCCCAGGGGGAGGCTTGACAGAAAGGGCTTTATTTGGGATGATAAACTCTGGTGTGTTTGCTGAGTGTGTCTCTTCAGTTGATAGTCATATCTTCGAGATCCAAGTGCACTTTCCGCAGACCCCAGAGGCAACCAGCTGACAGCCACCAGCATGCCACACCCCCTGCATCTGTTTCCAGAGCCCCCCACCCCATCCCGCTCGCCAGCTTCATCACTGACACGTCGCTCCGTTGTTTTTATGGCCGCTTTCCACTTTTCCTTGTACCTGCCACCCACCCCACGCCAACACCACCACCATGCCCCGCTGCACCAGTGCAGAACCAAATGGCAGCCCCCAAGTTGTCCCCAGCTTCCCGTGGCCCCCTGCACTGTCTCTCAGCCCAAACAGCAGGGCAGGTCGCACCCCTCACCCTCTTGACAGCCTCCATACCAGCCATGGAGCCTCCTGACAGCTCCTTTTCCGACCTGAAAGGCTACTGTGAATGAAGAGCTCTGGACAAAAGGTCGAGAGGTAGAGAGACAGGCCCCCAGTCCAGCCTCAACTGCACCTTCCTCTGTTCTGCCAGTTAATTTTCTAATTACTAATATACTAATTCTAATTTAATTTAGTAAGAAGAAGAGAGGAACACGGGCTGCTTATCACAGCCCCATTCACTTCCCACTGACAGCACTTCCCCTACATCTCCCCCCACTCATTGGCAGCATTTTCGAACCAGGTAAAACTGGGGTCATGTCTGGCCCTGCAGGACCTGGGAAAAGTTACTTAACCTGTGTGAGCCTTGGTGCTTCTTCAGTAAAGCGGGGGCATTCGTCTATTCATAGGATCGTTGGGAGGTTTAAATTTAAGATAAAGAAACAAAGCACTTGACTGAATTTAACCTACCCTACCAGCGCCTGGTACATGACAGGCAGTAAATAGATCTGTTATCTGCCCTTCCCCCATTCCCACTGGTTCATGCTCAGCAAGACCACCTTCCCTCTTCAGCTCATTAGGAACAGCAACCAAGTGGAAAGCTGTTTGACCAGTTGTGTTTTTCTCCTCACCCCTTCTTCTCCTAAAAGACTGTACTCCTTCTTTCCTTTGTCTTTCAGCATTTATAGCTCATTGAATTTCAGCAATACTCACTCATTCATGCATATTTTCTTATCCCTCATCCCTCCTCATCTCTGATCTGGTGACCACAGAAGACACCTAAAGCCAACACAGTTTCTTTTCAGTCTCTTCTCCATTTCATGTGTGGTCCAAAGAACGTCTATGATCATGGCTAATAAACAAAAGAGAAATACCAGTGCTAGACAGGTATCAAAGGAAAAAGAGTGCCATGTCTGTAGATCAAATAGCAACAAAGTAAAGAAGCTACAACATCAGTTTCTAAAGTTCATGGAAATGTCCAAAAGTGTCTCCCTACTTCTTTTTTTCCTATTCATCTTTCTCCCTAAGTTTCAAAGATAAATTTCATAATATTTTAAAAATTCAGATGAATTCTATACCTTTTCATTTTATTATGTATTAAATGGATTTTTATGGGCAATTCTCTTAATTCATCACTACTCTTAATATTTCCGTGGCAAAACAAGCCTTTGAGCGCCACACAACCCAGATCCCATATAACCCATTTTCAGGATAATGGCTGGCAGTGTTTCTTATCAGCATGTGTCTGACGTTAGTAATTTTCACTTAGTACCAAACTCTATGCATGTCTAGTCAACCTTCAGTTAATCTAATTGTTCATTCAGGAAGCGTGTAACTCATTAATCAGCTGCTACACGCCCGAGCATTGTGCTGGCCGCTGAGAAAATTCTAAAGTGTTAACACTTCCGAACGCCAGAAACATACGGCGCCCAGTCTTCGAAGTTTGTTTTCCACATAAACTACAATATCCTCCCTTATAAAGTGGTATTACTAAGATATCCTGCCTCCCTCACAGAGTGGAATCACCCACTGAAGGCACTTGGTAAATTCTAAAATAAAATACACAGCACAGTCACCTGTTCAGGGACTTGAAAAGCTGGAGGGAATATTTATTTTCTCTCCCCAGAACTTAAGCTGAGTCTGCCTACTTGGCATTCTCCCCGCTTGAAATGCCCTCTTTCTCACTCACCTAGTTGTGTCCCTACCACTTAAATGTTACTGCACTAGGGAAACTTACCTGTTGGTCACCTGGGGTGGCTCCTCCCTTCAACAACTCTCTGGGTAGTGAGAGACCCACCTTTTGGTTTTAGTTTGGCTTTTAATTGGGGAGGGAACTTTATCTTATAAACGAGCTCTGTTTCTATAAAACCAGTAAAGAGCCTGTTTTCCCGTCTTTCTTTTAGGAACACGCATGCTCACGGCAGCCATTACAATCCCATCATGCAGCAGCCGGCGCTATTGACTGGTCATGTGACCCTTCCAGCAGCTCAACCCTTAAATGTGGGCGTGGCCCACGTGATGCGGCAGCAACCTACCAGCACCACTTCCTCCCGGAAGAGTAAGCAGCACCAGTCCTCTGCGAGGTAGGTGGTGAAAGAGTCTATCCCTGTAGGAAGGAGACCTCAAGGAGCTTGGAAGTTAAAGACCTGGATCCCTGGAGTGGGACAGGAAGTGGCCGGTAGAATTTGCTAGACCATGTGGGGAGCACTAGGGTTTGAAAGAGGCACTCATTCTGAGGTCTGAGTGCTGACCCTGCCAGCACCCAAAGGTTGGGGGCCTGGGACCACAGTGTTCAGTGTCTGGGCCTTAGCGGTTCTCCACTTCTCTAGAAAACACTCAGGCTGACCTCTGAAGTTGCATTTTCAAAACCATAATAACTTCATTTAAAAGTAGTAGAGGGAATTCCCTGGCAGTCCAGTGGTTAGGACTTGGTGCTTTGACTGCCATGGCCGCCCTGTCAATCCCTGGTCCGGGAACTAAGACCCAGCTTCCGGTGCAGCCAAAAAAAAAAAAAAAAGGGGGAGCACAGAAACGTGCTTTCTCTGAAATCTCAGGTCAGAAATCTGAGGTCAGAAATTTAACTCATTTAGCTACTTGCTTAAATATAAGCAGTAACTTTGGCTAATCCTAGACACTAACCAGCAGAACAATAATCTTTCCCATTTCCTTTAAATCCAGTTTCATCTCCATGAACTCTTAAAAATCAAGATTGACAAAGGTCACGTGCTGTTTAATTCCATTGATAAGGTATTTTGGAAAAGGTTAAACTATAGGGACAGAGATCAGATCAGGAGCTGCCAGGGACTAGGGTTGGAGAGGAGAGGATTGACAAGGAAAGAGCATAAGGGAATTTTTCAAGGTGATGACAGAGTTCTATATCTGGATGGTGACGGGGGTTACCTGACTGTACATCTGTCAGAACTCATCAAACATTTCTAAAGGGTGTCTTCCACCGTACGTAAATACCTCAAGAGACCTGACTTAAAAAATAGAGATTTCCAAAAAAAATTTTTTTTTAATTTTTTAAAAAAATAGAGATTTCCAGACAAACGAACAAACAAGAAAATCAAGATTGTGTGGGTGCAGAATTTTTTCTGCATCTCTCTCCAGTGGCACTGGCTGGGAGGTACGTAATTGCTTATTTGGAATAGGCTAATCAAGAGAAGTCTAGTATAGGAAATGTCTAGTGAATTTTGGTTTTCTACTTCCTTGTATAGGAAGTTGCCAGAAATTAGGCCCGCCCTTTTTCATTCTTTTTCACTTGAAAACGAATCCAAGAGCTGACTTCCTTAAGTTGTCATCCTTCCCGAACAAGATTCTTATTTGGATGTTTCTGACAACTTAGGGAAATTCACGTCAGATCGGTGGCAGGCTTCCAGAATGCTTTTGCGTGGCAGCCCTGTGACAGCACACCTGTGTCTTTGTTAGATTGGGTGGCAACAGAAGCCACCGTCTCGATCCTCACGTGCTGTCATGCTCGCCCTGGTAGGTGGTCGCCAGAACCCTGGTCTGGCCGGGAGGTGGGGTTTAGCCTCCTTGTAGCTCACCTTGGCCAGGTAGGGGCAGGAAGAACCCTTGGCCTCTGACCTGCTGGCAAGTCCCTCTTTCTTGCCTCCTTACCACCCAGCTGCCTTCAGGAAGGCTCACTGCCAGTGCATTTCAAGATCAGTATGACTATAGTGAAAATTAGGTGTTTTCCTATTTTTAAGACCAGTGCCTTAGGCATTAACAGTTGGGAAGACCAGAAGGCTTTCCCCTGTCAGGTAGTGCCATCAGGCATACTCTTCTTTAACAACACCAAATGGACCGTATTTTAACTGCTCGAGTAGTGAAAACATAATCTCAAAATTGTAACGTATTAGTAATAACAAATACATAGTTCTGTGGTAAGTACAAAGAATGGAACAATCTTATCAGTAACACTTCTTATTACGAGCCCCCCAAAAGGAACAAGCAACATATCTGATATCAACTAAATAGAAAATTAAATAGATCTGCCTTTATGGAATTATTTTCATCTTTATTGCCATCCCTTTAGCTAGAAGATGCTAGAATCTCTAAGGACATATCACAGTCTTAAGTTTCATCATAGGCTGGCTTTGATCTCACTGTACAGATATGACCAAGGTCAGCAAGGGTTGATGGGGAGGGGAAGAAGGTAAGGTATTTTTTTCTCCAAAGTTACCAGACACTACATTGGCTGATTTGATAAGTAATTTTGAGTTGATCAAAATCAAGATTAAAAGGTCCCTTTTTAAGCATACCTTTTCCTCTTGCATTTTTCCTGATTTTTCATTGCAATTGAAACAGACTGGTAAGGTTCCTGTGATGCCCATGTGTCAAAATCCAAAAAAAATCGTTCTTTGAAAAATTATACCCACACAGATACTTTTATGGTCATGTCCATAAAAGGAGGAAGAAGGGAAAGCTAAACTTTAACGTTAGATCCTTTAGATCCAGGAACTCTTAGGAAGTGAGTGTTTTAGTTTAATCAGTGGTAAACCAGCCATTAGCAAGGAAACTAAAGCTTTCTGTGCAGATACCTTTTCTTCCACCTCTCAAACAAGAGCTAAATACATTGGGGAGGATGACCAGATTGAGCTCAGGGAGTTGGGCCTCGACCCTGAAGACAGAGGGCCGCATTGGGGCAGACACCCCTGAAATCCTGGGCGTTACGTCTGCCCCCACAAGACCAGCCCGGTCCTGGGTCACAGCCCTGTGCCCTCTCCTGAGAGCCCTGACTACTCCCTTTGTCCCGCTGGGGGCGGGTGCCAGGGGCCAGGCCAGAGCCCAGAGAAGACCAGGCTGCTGCCCCCGTCTGTGTCGCAGCTAACTGGAAGAGAGAGCTCCACAGGCAGCCGCTTCTGCAGTCACATTAGGTCTGAGTGCCCTGGTCCTCTACCTGTTTACGGAGACTTGGCAAAGCTGGTGTTTCTAGACAGTTGAGCCCCTCGGAAGGAGCTGCCGGGTCTGACCCTCTCCGTGAGCGTGTGTGGCTTTGTCGTTCCAGAAACGTCTCCACCTGTGAGGTGTCCTCCTCTCAGGCCGTCAGCTCCCCGCAGCGGTCCAAGCGTGTCAAGGAGAACACGCCTCCGCGCTGCGCCCTGGTGCACAGCAGCCCGGCCTGCAGCTCCTCCGTCACGTGCGGCTGGGGCGACGGGGCCTCCAGCACCACCAGGGAGCGGCAGCGGCAGACGATAGTCATTCCTGACACCCCCAGCCCCACGGTCAGCGTCATCACCATCAGCAGCGACACGGATGAAGAGGAGGAGCAGAAGCATGCCCCCGCCAGGTAAGGCTGTGCCACCTTCAGACTCCAGGAAGGAGCGGAGTTGCGTTTCCGTCTCGCACGGAGACAGTCATGGTGGATCTGGACCACCTTGCATCGTCCAGCGTGATGACCCCTCTCTCCCGGCCCCTGAATTTTGGCTTTGCCGTGTCCTGGAGCCCTAAGGTGATTCCAAGGGAATGTCCAACAGATTTTCCATAATTGTTGAAAGCCGAAATGATTTTGAGTCACTTTGGTCTTAAAAAATAGTCACAGGCCCTTGACACTTGGGGGACGTGAGGCCATAAAAATCAGGCACAGGGTGCCAGTGTATTTCGAGCCTCGTGCGCTAAAAATCTCTGCCTCGGGCTATTGAATTTATTCCTAGTTGGTCAGGCTGTTTCTCTAACACTGCCTTGGCTCTCTCAGAATCTGAGGTAATTGTCCAATTAATCAGAAAGTTTCCTGTGTCTGATTAACCCCGTCTATTGAACTGCCAGTTGGCTCTTCACCCAGAGAGCATTACTGTTTATTCCAAAGCAGTAAGAACTCATTTCACTCTCTATATGCTTCCTGGGGAGAGGGGAGAAATATTTATTATATTTGCGAGACGGTTCACCCTAGTGCCAGAGCCTCTTCCCCACACTTTCCAGCCAGACTGCAACGGAGTGCGGTGTGAGCTTGGGCTGTCTGATGGTCCCCTGGAACTTGCCTCTCTGAACGGTTGGTCCCCTGGCCTTCAGCACCCCTGGGCCTCGGGACCTTGTAGATCCAAAGTCTCACAGTCCCAACCTGCTGGCTCCTCCCTTTGGGACCCAGGACCTGGGAAGGGAGGCCTGCCCCACGCTGCCAGTCAGCGCACATCCCATGACCTGATGTGAAGCTTAACATTCACAGTTAGGCCCGAATTACTAATTCCTGATTGGATACAATGTCCCTGATTATAATCACAGATCCTTTTGATTAGATAATAAATTCCTACACTTAAAATCATTACAAGATATGCAGATAGACTGATTCAGACATTCTCACTACAGCTATTTCTTCCTGCATCCCGTTCCCATCTTTATAATGAACTCAGTGTCTTATCTTCTCAGATGGGGCTAGTGTATCTTTCATTCCAGTGTCCTCTTTAGTGGCCCAGCCTAGGCTTCAGTGTGTCTCAGAGAAGCATATCGTGGAGCATTTCTGGTCCTAGCATTGGGCCAGGAGCTAGAGGGGCCACGGGGCCGGGGGGATGGGGCTCAGTGCTCATTCCCAGGCTGCCTGTTCCAGAACTGGGCTCAGTTTCCTTTTGGAGGACAGTCCCAAGTTGAGTCAATACCCCATCCTGCCCAGTGCCTCGTGCCTCGCAGGCCCTTCCCAAAGAGGAAGGCTCTCCCGGCTCCGGCCGGCCCCTGGCCTGGAGCAGCTGGTGCACACATCTGTAGCATCAGGCACGAGAAGGACCAGAAGCCTCACACAGCCCTTTGCCACAACTGGAAAAAGGTGATTTTAAAATCCGACAACTGACTAGATTGGAATAGCATTTTGACATTTGAATTGACACAGAATCTCGACCTCTGTGCTCCAGAGAGAATTGAGTAGTGGGTCTGAGGAGAAGGAGGATGAGAGAGCCATCTCTCCACCTGTCAGGCCGCTGCCGGAGCCGTGAGCGCAAAGCGAGCCAAAGCACAGGCTGCCTCCGCAGCAGCTCCGGGGCCCAGAAAGAAGAGAACTGGGGTACTTGACAGCATGTGAGGACCTTGGTGACTTCACAAGTGAGTCAAGACGTAGGGGAGGGCAGGGAAGGAGCTGACTGCCAGGTGCATGTGTAAGCGACAACCACAGACAGCGACAGTGGGCTGCTGAGTACCAGAGCTTCATACAGTGGAAAGCGCAGGGGACGGCCTGCCTGCCCAGGGGAACGCAACGCACCAGAGAGGTTCCGCCAAATGGGGGAAGCTGCAGGCTGAGGCCAGCGCGTAATCGAGACGGGTGTCGGCAGCGCACAGGTGTGAGGGGAGGCGCACAGAATGGGCTGATAGTGTTTTCTGGAGGGATCAAATGATCCTTAAAGGAATGTTTTAGGACCCAGGAAGACAGGAAAGTGTATTTGAGTCTGGGGAGGATCAAACAGAAACCAGTAGCTATTTTATTCATAGCGAACCCACCGTGTAATGTGACCACGTTAATGTGACTGCATTTTGTAATGAGAAAAGAAACGGGGAAATACGATTACTCGTTCTTAGATATCAGAATTATGGCAAACTTTAACACAGTAAATATCTATTGGCCCCACTGGTAAGATATTACACTCGGAACCACAGGTGCTACATAAATAAGGTAGACAGCCTCTGTCCTCAGGAGGTTTGCAGGGTAATAAGCTAGGTAAGACGCTTGCAAATCATAACATAAAACAGAATGTCAGCCCCCTAGAAACTAGCAGAGGCCTGTGGGGATTCAAGGGGGAAGTAGCTTGAGGAAGTAGCAGGGGAGAGGAGGCTTTCCAAGGTCAAAGGTCCTGATGGGTGTGGACAGTGGGTAGAGGAGGTGAGACTGCAAATTCCAGCGAGATAGGTGTTGGGTGGAGCCTCAGAGGTGGGCAGAAGGGATCAAGAGCACGTGGGGCCGCTGATCAGAGAGAAAAGGCGGGAGGCAAGGAAAGAAGGGACTTCAGATTGGAGGGAGATTTGAGGGTCTCTCCTTAGGTGGGCGTGGCCAGCTTTGCGAGGAGCTGCTGAGGAGCTGGTGGGAAAGCATCAGTCCTGGGAAAACAAGGACGTGCCCCCAGGTGCAGCCCTCCAGCTGGAAGCGTCTCTACCTGTCAGTGCTCCAGTGTGAACCGTGGAGACTTCCCTCCTAGACCCTAACCATTCTTGTTCCCAAACCTGATTTCTCCCAGCCGTGAGCACCTCGATTCTGATCTTCTGTGTCCCTGACCTCATTTCCTATTTGCGGCTCACGCCCAGTGCTAGCCCTGTAACTCTGCCTGAAATGCCGATCGCTCCCCATCACGTGACTCAGCCTCAACACAGCAGCCAGAGAGCGGGGTGGGGGGGTGATGCTCACAGGGGTGGTGAGCATGGACCACATGGCAGCGTCTTTCAGAGCCGACGTGAGACAAATAATGGTAAATCCACCTTTTTTAGGACTAAGCTTGTCACTAAATCTCTGGGACCAGCCGATAATTGCCTAGAATTTTCAGAAGAATGCCAAAGCAAAATTATCATTCCTGCCCCCCAGTGTGTGGCACTGTTCGTTGCCAGGTTAGGTGGATGGTCAGCAATTCCTCCTTGTAAGGAGGACTCCAGAGCGTGAGGGGCAGGCTGGGGGCGAGTGAATTAGGGAGGAGGGGAGTCATAACAAACACTCCCCAGGTGTTTCCACCTGCACTTTCTGTGCATCATTCGATGGAATATACAAGGCCAGCAGTTGTAGTCCCATTTGATAGATGAGGAAACTGAGGCCCAAGAAAGGTAGGTGACTCACCCAGATTGACAAAGTTCTAAGTAGCAGAATTAGGATTCAGGTTCTGTGACATTGAGGAAATGGCAGTCTTAATTACCGGCAAAAATAATTGATTTCTCTTCAGTCATTAATTCAACACATTATAAATTGTGTCCTGTGCTTCCTCTGACCACCACCATGCCCACACCCATGGTCACAGCCTCTGTGTGCAGGGCACCAGGCCAGGGCAGTGGGAGAGTCCAGGGTACGTTCACTGAGCCCTGACTGGGGCGAGGCATTGATTGGTCGGAGTGGTGGGGCTCTAGCAGCAGGCAGGGCAGAAGTCAGCTCTTCTCATTCTTTAAGAAGATTTGAAAAAGTGAGGAGGCCAAGGAAGGCCCAGCAGCCTCCTCTTTCTCGATGTTGGACGAGGGGGCCCTGTGGTCATGGCTAGAGAATTTGCCTAAAGATAGCAAACAGATACTTTTCTGGGTCCCCCAGGATTAGGAAGTAGAACCAGTCCTGTTTTAAATATATTTAGGGCTTCCCTGGTGACACGGTGGTTAAGAATCCGCCTGCCGATGCAGGGGACAGGGGTTCGAGCCCTGGTCCAGGAAGATCCCACGTGCTGCGGAGCAACTAAGCCCGTGCGCCACAGCTGCTGAGCCTGCGAGCCACAACTACTGAGCCCATGTGCCACAACTACTGAAGCCCGTGAGCCTAGAGCCTGTGCTCCGCAACAAGAGAAGCCACTGCAATGAGAAGCCCGCGCACCACAACAGAGTAGCCCTTGCTCACCACAACTAGAGAAAGCCCGCGCGCAGCAACGAAGACCCAACGCAGCCAAAATAAATAAATTAAATAAATTAATTTTAAAAATATATATTTAAATGACTTTGATCAGAGGAGCATTTGACTGTCCACACGTGCTGAATAAGCTATCTTTTCTCCCTTGAACTTTCCTTGGAGAAAGTTTATGGGTGCACGTCTTATTATTCAGACCCTTCTGCCAACCTTGCCTTGTGCTGAAACTGTCTTTTAGAGGCCATGAGGCTGCATCATACAGTCTTCCAAAGTGTGTGACCAGAGGGGCTCATTTCAGCTGATCGGTTAGAAATCGTTTTGCCCGGGCGCCATTATTCGTTCATTTATCTGTTCGTTCAATTAGCTATTTCTGGTAGCCGGGGTTCATTGACTTAGGTCTTCAGGGCACTGCTGTATTCTGCATCACTTTGGGAGTGTGTTACCGTTAATGTGACGAAAATGTGAACTTCAGTAGAAGATTGATTCATCAGGATCACTAAGTATTTTAAACAGGGATCACTCGGAAAATGTTTACGCAAAAAAAAATGTGACCCCAAATGTTCTCTTTTACACTAAATTGAAAATCTAGAGAAATTACTATAGAAAAGGCACAGTCAGGAAGCTGAGGTACTGCTGCTCAAAAGACAGCCTGAAAAATTAACATCCACTTATCAGTGGAAAAGCGCACACACCCACTTAGGCCAACATTGTGCTGTGCTAGTGGCATCAGAGTCAAGCTCGAGGGAAGAAGCGAAGGACCCAACTCGCAGCGCCATCTGGAGGGCTCGTTGCTTCGCGGTGGTAAGTTACACCCCACAGATGAACAGAGGATCTTTTGTCGAGGGAACTCTACTGCATCTTTATTACAGGGTTACGTTCAAAACACCCCAGTGGGGGGCTTCCCCGGTGGCTCAGTGGTTAAGAATTCACCTGCCAATGCAGGGGACACGGGTTCGAGCCCTGGTCTGGGAGGATCCCACGTGCTGCGGAGCAACTAAGCCCGTGCACCACAACTATTGAGCCTGCTCTCTAGAGCCCACGAGCCACAACTACTGAAGCCCACGCGCCTAGAGCCCGTGCTCCACAACAAGAGAAGCCACCGCAATGAGAAGCCCATGCACCGCAACGAAGAGTAGCCCCCGCTCCCCACAACTAGAGAAAGCCTGCGTGCAGCAACGAAGACCCAACGCAGCCATAAATAAATAAATAAATCTATTTTAAAAAAAAAAAAACCCAGTGGTTAAGGGGGTGCATTTTATGAAAACGCTGTGTTTTGAAGAGGAGACACTGCACCGGACTGTCCCCAGCCACCTGTCCTAACACTGCCGCACGTTACAAAGCTTTCACAGACGTGTAGCGACTTCGTGGTGTCCTCCCTGCCTTCTGCCGGGCAGAGGGTGGAGGGCAGGAGCGGGCTGGGAAGCACAGGGCAGAGCCATGCCCAGCGGATGGACCCAGCGCGATCCGGAGAGACTCGTAGGCTGGAGCGCAGGAGGTGGAGGGAGAGTGAACACCTGCTGCTGTGCGTGATGCGTGAGGACTGGGGCCACCCTTCGCTCCTTCTAGGCCCTGTTTCAGATTTCTCCAGAAGGTAGTCATGTAAAAAGTGACCGTAATGGTGACACGGATGTGTGTGTGTGTATGTCGAGAGACATACACATAGATATAAACATGTGGATAATGTAACGCGAATGTAATGTATGCACCCAATTTAAAATGTAGATTTTTATGGTTCTCACTAATGACTTTAAATTGGAAGGCACATGATACCTCGGAAGTACACTGGCCTGGTGTCATCGTCGCCTGGCCCCTCTTTTCACGTGAAGGGCTGGTTAAAAGCAGTCGGCCTTGTATTTATTTCTAGCTGGGCGGAGAGGGAGTGGGAACAGCATAGCGAGCCGTGCGCACGCCTGTGCAGGTGGCCGGCTTGGGAGCTGTCATCTCCATCGGCCAGGACAGCTGTCCATGCGAACAACCCCATGGCCCATGCTTGGAGGAGACCACCGTCACCAGCTGTGCCCCTGGTGGAAGCAGCAGGAACAGTCTCAGTTGCCGTACGTTCTCAGTCTCGCGGGTAGGAGGGGGCTGTGTAGCTAGTGATTAAAAGGGAGTGCAGGCTCTGGACAACCCAACAGCGAAAAAAATAACAACCTAATTTAAAAGTGGGCTAAGGACTGGGACCGACGTTTCTTAACAGAAGACACGTACGGGGCCAACAGCCATATGAAAACTGCTCCACGTTATTCGTGATCAGGGAAATGCAAACCAAAACCACGATGAGATATCACCTCACACCTGTCGGGATGGCTATTATCGAAAAGAAAAGATAACGAGTGTTGACGAGGAGGACGTGGAGACACTGGAACTCTTGTGCGCCGTTGGTGGGAATACAAATTGGTGCAGCCGCTATGGAAAACAGTATGGAAGTTCCTCAAAAAAATTAAAAATAGAGCTGCCATATGATCTAGCAGTACCACTTCTGAGTATTTATCCAAAAGAATGGAAATCAGGACCTCAGAGAGGTAGCCACTCCCATGTGGATTGCAGCATTAGTCACAATAGCCAAGATGTGGAAACAGCCTAAGTGTCCATCAGATGAATGGACAGATGAATGGATAAAGAAAATGTAGCATGTGCTTACAGTGGAATACTGTTCAGCCTTGAAGAAAATGTGCAGTATGCAAAAAACCTCTTACGTGAGCTATCTAAGAGTCACATTCACAGAATCAAAGAGTGGAATCTCAGTTGCCAGGGACTGTGGGTAGGGGGAAATGGGGAGTCACTGACCAACAGGCATACACTTCAGTTGAGATGAATAAGCTCTATAGATCTGTACAGCGTCACAGCTATAGTCATCACCACTGTATTGTATACTTAGAATTTTATGAAGGTAGATCGCATGTTGCATATTCTTACCACAATAAAATAAAAATTTTTTAAATAAATAAACTAAGACCACACTTAGTCACAAAAAGAAAAAGAAGAAGAATTCTAGCTCTTGGTTCCAACCTGACTTTGCCCCTAACCAGCTGTGTGACCTTGAACAACCAAGTGACCTAAGCTCTCCACATCTGAAGTTAGTTGTTCTTAAAATGAAAGTTGTAATATTCTTCACCTCGTAGTTTTGCTGTGAAGATTAGAGGGGATAAAACATGCAGGGGACTTTGAACAGTAGTTGTGCATTCAGTAATCGTTTCCTGTGTTTAGTAATCAATGTCATAGTAACAGAAGAGCAGTATTTTTCACATATAGCATTGATTATGGCATCAGAGGCATGAAATAAGTCATGGAAAGTTCATTGGTGGAGATGAGTTTTGACTCAGGTCTTGGAGGACGGAATTGATGGTGATTGGCAAATGGAAATCAGAAGCACATTCCAGTTAGGGTCCTACAGAGAAGGGGTCACAGATTTGTGTCTGATCTTCCAGCAGTGTTTTCTCCATTGAGGCTGATTTCTTTACTTAGCTCCTTATTTCTTTTCATCATTTTAAAATGATGAAAATCATCTCTTGCCATCACAACGCAAGGCAGTCATGAACTCTGGCAGCTTTGGTTTTTATTCGGAAGTGATGTTCTTTCGAGACCACTTAAACAAGTATCTCTCATTCTTCTCCTATCACTGTTTCTCACTTCCATTAACCAATTCATAATGGGATTGATAAGCTATCAATAATAATTAGACACTACAGTGGGATGAAGCCCAGTAGAATAGACACGTAGGAGCCAAAAGAACCCATAGTAGTAATGTCAAATGTGTGCTCATTTTTTTTTATAGTTTCTAAGTGATTAGCTTTTTTTTTTTTTTAATTTATTTTTGGCTGCGTTGGGTCTTCATTGCTGCGTGCGGTCTTTCTCTAGCTGTGGCGAGCAGGGCCTACTCTTCCTTGCGGTGCACAGCCTTCTCATTGTGGTGGCTTCTCTTATTGCGGAGCACGGGCTCTAGGCGCAGGGACTTCAGTAGTTGTGGCATGTGGGCTCAGTAGTTGTGGCTCTAGAGTGCAAGCTCAGTAGTTGTGGCACACGGGCTTAGTTGGTCCGCGGCATGTGGGATCTTCCTGAACCGGGCCCGAACCCCTATCCCCTGCATTGGCAGGCGGATTCTTTTTTTTTTTTTTGCGGTACGCGGGCCTCTCACTGTTGTGGCCTCTCCCGTTGCGGAGCACAGGCTCCGGACGCGCAGGCTCAGCAGCCATGGCTCACGGGCCCAGCCGCTCCGTGGCATGTGGGTCCTTCCCGGACCGGGGCACAAAGCCGTGTCCCCTGCATCAGCATGTGGACTCTCAACCACTGCGCCACCAGGGAAGCCCTGGCAGGCGGATTCTTAACTACTGTGCCACCAGGGAAGCCCGTGTGCTCATTTTTTAAGCTGACTCGTTTAACAATTTCTCATTTGTTCTCTAATCTGCATAGTACATCAGGTAGAGCACAGAGATTTCTAACAATAGAAGAGATTAAAAACAGAGCTATCAAATGAATTCACCTTTTCCAAACCTGTCACGTGTAAATCCAAAGAGATAGGTAGATCAGCATTAGACTGTGTTGTACCTCTCTGCTCCTTGGGCACGGGGACTGCCAGATCAGATAAAAGGGATGGGACCCATGAGGAGTTCGGAGAGGTTTTCTCCCACACTCCTTGGTGTAGATGACAAGATCCTGACATGCAGAATTCCTCAACATTTCTGTCGGGAGATGGCCCCCAATTCTGAGGGGTCATCTAGACCAAGCTGTCAGTTGTTACAAGACTTTTGCCAGAAAGCTTTCCTTCAGTGACAGGAAGCTCACTGATTCATTAAGCGGCCCCTTGTATGTTCAGATAATTCCAGTTGTCAGAGAATTCGTACTCGTATTGAGCTGAAGCTTCTCCACAATTTCTACAATTGAAGAATTCCAAATATGTCCAACTTGAATTTTATTGCGGCTTGGCCAAACTTAGTGGTGTGGGGGGTGTGTGTGTGTGTTTAATTTGCTCATTTTCTAAACTATTCAGAACCTAAGGAGGATATATAGTCAGCAGGAATTGTCTGGGTCTGGGTCAACATATAAGGTACACTTACTAAAAGGATTTATTTTCTCTCCAAATTAGGAGTAAAACGAATCCTATTTTAAGTGTCTTTAATAATAAATCTTCAAGGGACCATCACGATGGCTCCTTTAAGGCCACCCTCCCTAACGGATGTCATAGCAGGTTAGAGCTGGAGGGACATCCAGGGTCACCCCAATATCCAGGCCACTGCCCGAGGTCACACCAATAAATGGACAGCAGCACCAGGACTAGAGCACGAGCTCCCAGGACACATTTGGGAGCAGCCAGCCTCTGTTCTTCGCGTGGGGTCCGCCACCCACAGACCATGCATCTGCAGCAGAACATTTCTGCGTTTTGTGAGATGACCAGATGAGTCACTGTGTGTGTGTGTCATTTAATCAGGCAGAACTGGCTGTGACCGAAGCTGAGAGTGAAGGGCAGGACACTTGGAGCTGCATGCTCATGGCCTCCGGCGCTGACCCTGGTCCGGGGAGCGTTTTGTGATGGTGCTGGTGGGGGGGGTTGGGAGGGTGGAGGTGGAGGGCTGGGCGTTCCTTTAACCGCGTGGCTTGCAGACCAGCTCCGTCACCCGCCCACAGAAAGCAGTTGCAGGTTTCACCTGTCTATGCTTTTTTTTTTTAACATCTTTATTGGGGTATAATTGCTTTACAATGGTGTGTTAGTTTCTGCTTTATAACAAAGTGAATCAGTTATACATATACATATATCCCCATATCCCCTCCCTCTTGTGTCTCCCTCCCACCCCTCTAGGTGGTCACAAAGCACCGAGCTGATCTCCCTGTGCTATGCGGCTGCTTCCCACTAGCTATCTCTTTTACATTTGGTAGTGTATATATGTCCATGCCACTCTCTCACTTTGTCACAGCTTACCTCTTCCCCTTCCCTGTGTCCTCAAGCCCATGCTCTAGTAGGTCTGTGTCTTTATTCCCGTCTTACCCCTAGGTTCTTCATGACTTTTCTTTTTTTCTTAGATTCCATATATATGTGTTAGCATACAGTATTTGTTTTTCTCTTTCTGACTTACTTCACTCTGTGTGACAGACTCTAGGTCCATCCACCTCACTGCATTCATTGCAGCTCTATTGACAGTAGCCAGGACGTGTCTATGCTTTTTAAGGCGGCTCTCCTTCCTCTCAGGGTTCCTCCCAGTTTCACAGCTTTCCACAATTCCTGCTGCCCTTGGGGCCCTTGTCCCTACTTTCCAGGCATGGGGCCTTTCCCTGGCGCCCCACTTTCTAGTTTTTCTGCCAGATCTCAGTCGTCCCCTCCCCAATGATACCATTTGCTTCCTTTTATATATATATATATATAAATTTATTTTATTTATCTATTTTTGGCTGTGTTGGGTCTTCGTTGCTGTGCGTGGGCTTTCTCTAACTGTGGAGAGTGGGGGCTACTCTTCGTTGCGGTGCACAGGCTCCTCATTGCGGTGGCTTCTCTTGTTGCGGAGCACGGGCTCTAGGCACGCGGACTTCGGTAGTTGTGGCACGTGGGCTCAGTAGTTGTGGCGCACGAGCCCTAGAGCCACGGGCTTCAGTAGTTGCAGCACACAGTCTCAGTAGTTGCGGCTCGCGGTCTCTAGAGCGCAGGCTCAGTAGTTGTGGTGCACGGGCTTAGTTGCTCCGCGGCATGTGGGAACTTCCCAGCCCAGGGCTCAAACCCATGTCCCCTGCATTGGCAGGCGGATTCTCAATCAGTGCGCCACCAGGGAAGCCTGTTTTCTTGTTTCTGAATAAGCATATGGACTTTTAAAAACTTGAGATAGAATTTGCGTGCCATACAGTTCATCCATTTAAAGTGTACAGTTAAATGGGTTTTGGCCTATTACATTAATTTTTTAAGTTGTGGTACTACATATATAATAAAATTTGCCATTTTAACCATTTATAAGTGTACAATTCAGTGACATTAAATACATTCACAGTGTGTGCAGCCATCACCACTATTGCCAAAACTTTTCATTCACCTCAGACAGAAACTCTGTACCCATTAGGCAGTAACTCCCCAACTCCTCTTCCCTCAGCCCCCGGTAACCTCTGATCTGCATCTGTCTCTGTGAATGTGCCTATTCTAGAAACATCATATAAGTGGAATCACACAGTGTCTGTCCTTTTGTGTCTGGCTTATTTCACTTAGTGTAATGTGAAGGCTTATCCATATTGTAGTATATATCAGAACTTTATTCATTTTTATAGCTGAATAATATTCCATTGTGTGGCTCTATCACATTTTGTTTATCCATTGATCCACTGATGGGCACTGAGGTTATTTCCACCTTTGGCTATTGTGAATAATGCTGCAGTGAACGTTAGCATGCAAGTATCTGTTAGTTTCTGCTTTCAGTTCCATTTCGTACTTAACCTAGAGCAGAATTGCTGGGTCATACGGTAACTGTTTACCTCAAACTATGTTTGAGCAACAAGCATATGGGCTTTTTGCATTTAAACTGTTATAAGTAGGAAGTGTAGTTCCTTATTAATTAAGATATATCCATTTTATCAAAGTTAGCATGAAGAACTATAAATATATGCAATCAGTTCATTCCTCACCTTCTTTTGAGTTCTTAATTATCATCTGCACAGCTCACTTGACAGTTCATCGTGGAAGTCTTTATGACATCCCTTCTCTTTAACTGATTATTTTAAAGATTTTACTGTTTAACTTGTCATGTTTTTATACAGTCCCCCACTGAGATGTTAATCTCCTCCAAGAGTGGAGACATGTATTATATTTCTTTATACAGAAATTCCCTGTAGCACCTAGCATAGATCTCTAAGATACCTAACTGATGAGTTTTAACTTCTTTCGTATCAATCTCTGGTTTATTCCTAGACTAGAAACTTTTCCAGCAAGTATGTACCTTCATAGAATTCATTTTGCCTAGAGATGTTTTTTGCAAACCTGTTTTCACCTGTTTTTAAATGAAGTAACACTAATAATAATCATGGTAGAAGCTAGCTTTTTTTTTTAATTGGAATATAGTTGCTTTACAATGTTGTGTTAGTTTCTGCCACACAGCGAAGTGAATCAGCCATACGCATACATACATCCCCTCCCTCTTGGACGTCCCTCCCGCCCCTACCCCGCCCCCATCCCACCCAACTAGGCCATCACAGAGCACCAGGCTGAGCTCCCTGTGCTATACGGCAGGTTCCCACTAGCTATCTGTTTTACATATGGTAGCGTATTTATGTCAAACCTAATCTCCCAATTCATCCCACCCTCCCCTCCCTGCCGTGTCCACACGTCTGTTCCCTACGTCTGCCTTTCTATTCCTGCCCTGCAAATAGGTTCATCTGTACCATTTTTCTAGATTCCACATATGTGTGCTAATATACGATATTTGTTTTTCTCTTTCTAACTGACTTTACTCTGTATGACAGATTCTAGGTCCATCCACATCTCTACAAGTGACCCAGTTTCATTTCTTTTTATGGCTGAGTAATATTCCATTATATATACGTGCCACATCTTCTTTATCCATTCATCTAGAAGCTAGTTTTTAGAGTATACTTACTATAAATGGTGTCGTGCACCATCCAAAGCACTTTGCATGTATTTTCTCACTTCTCAAAACAAGCCTGTGGCATAGGTACTATTAATATACATCTCACCGATAAGGAGACTGAATCGCTCAGAGGTTGGACAGCTACACCACCAGCACATGCTGACGTTAGACATCTGTCTGCCAGGCGTGTGTCCTTATCCACAGACACAGTTAGGGAGGGACCCTTCTACCCTGAACCAGGGAGGACAGAATATGCAGCCCCAGAAGAATTATCTGGCCCAGATGTCAGCAGGGCAGGGTCCAGGGAGCAGGGCGTCAGGCCCCCTGCGGGCTCACTCCCAGCCCCTCAGCCTTTTGTAGGCTAGCAGCCCTGCTGTCCTCCCACTTCCTGGGGCTCGAGTTCCCTCATTTCTCTGCCGCCCTTAGTGGTGGTAGGATTGATCTTGGAATGTGGCCTGTGGCTGACTGTGTGACCTTGGGCAAGACACCTGGAGCGGGTGTTGTGGCTGCATTAGGTGCTCTATAAATACCAGCTTCTTCTCTTAGCAAAGTAGTTGCAAACTGACCGTCTTATTTAGGCAATAGATATTTCTTAAAAATAGACGATCAATATACAAAAATAGATGAAAATCCATTTTTAAAACTTTCCCAATAAGCAACAGATTCCATATTCGTCATCGCACCAGCCTCTCACTAGCTTGGAGGCAGACAGAATTGGTTCCCAAAGGAACCAAACATAAATATCTCCGGAAAAAATGTGCTGGCCCAGAGCCATCCAAAGCCAGTTCCTCCTGATACCTCCTGGTATCAGTGTATTAAGTCTCAGTTATAGGATGAAAACCAGGGATTCAGAGCCACGCCCTCACAGACTCAGCATCTCTGCCCTCACCCAGATACGGTGCCGGTCCCCCACCCCATCGTCGGCCAGGCAGAGGGGAAGCTGCAGGAGGGCCGGGCCTCTCCTGAGAAGGGGACTCAGAGGTCTTGGGTCGCTGCTGTGTGTGGGATCAGCGTGCTCAGAGCCTCACTCTCTCCCGTCCCTCTCACTGCGTCCCGGTTCCTCCTGGATGTCCTGTTCCCTCCTGCCTAAATTGGCTGGATCTTCCAGGTCCCGAGCCTCCCGAGCTTATGTTGTTCCCTTCCCGGCGGTGTTTTTCTCCTACACCTGGGCCTCAGGTGGCCTGGGTCTGGCTGGGTTCTCTGTTTGCTTTCGTGTCCCCTTCCGGTGGCTCAGAGGGCACTGCCACACAGCTCTGTGCTGCACGCACCTCCCCGGTAGGTCAGCTGAGCGCGGCTGCACAGGGGACAGCCCAGGCCTGCCCGGAAGTTTCTCTTGCCCCCATTTCCAGAAGCTTCTGTGGGCCCCCCTCCAGCCCCTTCTCCCGTCCTCACATATTCCCCCACCCCCACTGGTCAGACTGGTGACACTTGTGCCTCCCCGCTAGGGTTCTGGAGAGCAGAAGTCACATTCCCACCCCGTCTCCGGCTCTGCCTGTCCCCGCCCCTGCCCCAGAGCACAGAGAGGCTCTTCGCCGTCAGTTTGGTGTCTCCCTCCCCAGCCTCTCACAGTCCTGCTTTCTCCCCTTCCATCTCCAGCCCTGTGTCCAAGCAGAGAAAAAACGTCATCAGCTGTGTCACGGTCCACGACTCTCCCTACTCCGATTCCTCTAGCATCACCAGCCCCTATGCCGTGCAGCGCCGCTCCGGGCACAGCGCCGCCACCTTCGACACCAAGGGGAACCTGGAGTCGCACTGCACCGGGAACCCCCGGACCATCATCGTGCCGCCCCTGAAAACCCAGGCCAGCGAGGCGCTGGTGGAGTGTGACAGCCTGGGGCCAGGTAATTTGGGGCCGGGGCAGCCAGGAGCATCTCTCCGGAGGCTGGTTTTCTGGTTCCCTGCTGTTCGCCATCTTGTTACGGGAGAGCTGCTAAGCCCCGGGTGGTAGTAGGTCCTCACCCAAGGATCCTGTTCAAGAAGACTCCCTGTTGTCAGCCCAGGAGGCCAGAGCTGACCTCACATCTGTCAGAAAAAGTCCTCCCTGGGATGGCCACCTCACTTCTCAGCTGTATCTCATGAATGGATGGATGGATGGGGTAGGGAGTTTGCAAAGAGTTGGCCGCCTGAGCGAAAGAAAACAAGCCTGGTCAGCCCTCAGTGTTTCCTGCTGAGAGGGGCTTGTCTTTGCTCTCACGGGACTGTCCTTCAGGAGCCATTTGTTCTGGAATGATCCCATTTGGGTGCCCCTTAGGGTTCTCACACCTGGAGGCAATGCACCATTTCAACATTCAAGAGAGTGAGAAGGAAGCCTTTCTTTTGTAATATGGGAGAAGGGTGAATGAGAGAGAAGGCGAGTAAGGGAACCGGTGGGTCGCAGGGCCGGTGCATCTGTTTAGGAAAAGATACATCTGAAAGGTGAGACTCTGGACATTGACCCCTCAAACCTCTGCTTGCCGTGCACCCTCGGGTCCTCAGGTAGCCCCGCACGTACCCCAGGTATAAAGATCGCAGCCTAAGTGCACACAGCTTGGTGTGAAGGGCTCTCCTGCTTAAATAACAGTGAAGGTCTCAAGACTGTGTTGTTGAAAACCTCAAGACCAGCCCTTTTACCCAACAGGAGGAGAAGGAAGGTTCCTTTTCATCTGTAATCTAAAATCCAAAATGCTCCAAAAACCAGATTTTTAAGTTTACAGTAAAGTCAGTTGGTAAAACCTGACCTGAACTAACTAGAGGCGATTTATAGTCCCTTTGTCATATTCCTGTTTGTGTCAGAGTCATATTTGTGCCCCTTGGTGAAATGTCCCAGTATTCTGTAGCAGAAATAATCACTTTTTTTAAATTACGTGGTAGTGCACAGGGCTCCACTGGGGGTAACCTAATATATTGAATATATACCACATGACCTTCTAAAATCGGAAATTCTTGATTTCAAAAGTGTCCGACCCCAGGGATTTCAGGGAATTCCCTGGCGGTCCAGTGCTTCGGACCCTGCGCTCTCACTGCCGAGGGCCCGGGTTCGATCTCTGGTCGGGGAACTCAAATCCCACAAGCCACGCGGTGCGGCACAAAAAAAAAAAAAAAAAGTGACACCAGGGATTTCAGATCAGAGACTGTAGACCTACAGGAGGAGACGATGCGTGTTGTAAGTCGAGGATGCCCATGTTCCAGGACATCTCAGGGGAACTCTGTAATAGTAACGGTCCCTTTACACTTCGGGACGATGGTCTATAAGGATTGGCTCAGGGTAGACCTTACGCAGGACCTCTAGGAATTGATAAAGGCGGGGGAAAAGGTAGCTGGTGCTGAATTGCCCTTGGCCTTTTAAATACGGTGGAGGACGCACGAGGCAGCGGCTGGATCATCGCAGGCTAGACGTCTTCCAGCTCGGAACTTTGTCGGCCCGGGTGCTGGCGCCGGAATGTGGAAGGTGACAAAATTGAGAGCTACTGAAATTTTAAGACTAGTCCAACCCCCTAGTTAAGACGGGTCAGGGGGCTGAGGGCCAGCTTTGTCCCACATCACGCAACGGTTTTCTGTGGGGAACCACGATGGCGAGAGGCGGGGAGGCAGCTCTGTGGAGCCCACAGGTCACGCCTTTCACGCTCCGTTGCCCGTTTCCACCATCAGCCGTCGAGCTGTGGGCCGCCCGTGGCGGTTTTGAGCACTCACCCCACTGCATTTCCACAAGGACTGCTACAGCTGAAGGGCTGAGAATCTCTCAGGGACGTTTTCAACCAAAAAAAAAAAAAAAGGAAGGTTATTCTCAGTAAGGCACCTAGTGCCACTGTCTCTGGGGAAGCCCATGGTATAGTTTCCCAATGGAAAGAGAGATTTATGTTCCCCTGTGAGGACACGCTGCACGGTCTTTCTAGTGACAGGCAAGGGGCAGGAAGGAACTTCATTCTGGTGCCTGTTCGCCCCCAGAACGTGGTCCTCCTCAACGCTGATATCCTCCATTAGCTCAGTCGTCCTAGGCTTGGAGAAATCAAGCAAAGCAGCCTTCCTCAGCCTCCTGGGGCCCCGCTGGCCCATTTACGGCCAAGGTGAGAAGCGTTTCAGCCACCTCCGCTGGGCTGCCAGGCTTCCCTGAGCCCCCCAGGTCAGGACGGAGGCTGTGCAGGTGACGGTCCATTTTCTGTCATTGCTAATCCCCTCTGGGGGTCTCAGCTCAGGAAGATTCCCTATTTCTCACGTAGCCTCCTCGAGTCTCTTGGGTCAGTTAAGGTTCTTCTGGGAGGCAACAGAGTGAACTCTGCACTGCCTTAAGGCAAATAAGGAATTTATTGGAAGGGTGCAGGGATGAGAGAAAGTTCAACAACTAAGTCCCAGGCGGGACAGGAACCAGAACTCCTTAGTCTGAGCCACTGGGGGCCCGACACCTGCTCTCTGAACACTGCTTCACCCTGACCCAGTGAGCCCCGGGCTCCCAGTTTCCCAGTCCCAGGAAACAGAACTTGCTGGTCCCAGCTTGGGGCAGACACCTGTTCCTTGAGCATCGCTTTGGCCAGGGGACAGGGCGCTAATAAAGACATCAACCGTAGTTAACACAGCTAACACCTTTAAGGGCTCAACACGTGCCAGATAGATACTAAGCTTCTACATGCATTAACTCACGTAATCCCCACAACGACCCTACATGTAGTCACCGTTACTTTCCCAGTTTTCCAGATAAGAAAATGGAAGCACAGAGAGGTTAACTAACTCCACCACGGCCATGCGGCTGTCCCTCCAGGGCTCACCCAGGATTGAAGCACTCTCCCACCTGCCTTGTACAGACAGGGCCACCAGGGGCCATCCGTGAACCCAGGGCTGTTGCCGGGTAGCAGATCTATGAGAGCAGCTAGGCAAGGCTCGAGCAGAGAGCTCTGTACTGTCCTCCCAGCTCCGAAATACGCCTCCGGAACTTGACCTTCAGCACTTGCCTTCTCCGCTCCATGGTCACTTTCTCTGCAGGAGGAAATTACTATTTTAATCTCTTGGTCCCTTTCAGGACCCCCTCCCTGATTCTGGGGTCCCCTGCTCTGGCAACTTGACAAGTTCCTGTCCCACTTCCTGTCCCCGCGATGATGGTAGCCTGGCTCTGTCACACCCATTTCATCTGAAGCCCTCTAATCTCTTCACTTGCAGCCTCACGCTGTGGATCCCTTGCACTCAGAGTTTCTCCCTGAAATGTAATTACCGCAAAATGCCCAGAGAGTTGAAGTAGGAGCAGAGAGGTGCCTCACAGCTGGGCCCAGGCAGCAGACACAGCTGGCGACGCGCGGCAGGGCAGGGAGGGTTGGATACCTGCGCGGTGGCACCATGGCTGATCGACGGGCACAACGTTCTCCTGATAGGCAGCATTTGCAGCTTTGCCTCCCTCAGCCTACAGTGGGTCCCCCGAACCCCGCCCTCCACCCCCCCAGGCTTTGGAGGGCCTTTGAGAGTCTAACCAAGCTTGGCCTGAGCCCAGACCCCGATTCCACAATGCAGGTCAGCTGGGAAGCTTGTGAAGAATACGAATTCCTAGGCACCCCCGACTGGGGTGCGTTTCGGTGGGTAGGATGGGAGGGCCGCTGGGCCCCAAACCACGGTTGGATTTGGGGTCTCTGTTAGGACGCGCTGCCCCCTTCCCAGTGAGGCAGCTCTCCCTTTACTTGAGGGGGACTGTGGCCTCGGGGAGCAGAAGGCTCCCCTTGACTTCATTGTGCTTCCCGGTCTCCTGTCCCCCGGTTTCTGGTTTGCCTTCACTTTTCAGCTTTCTCTCCATCAACAATTATCAGCATTCTCTCTTGCCGGCCCCAGCCTCACGCGGCTCCTCTTTGACCCTGATCTCATCACCCTGGGGTTCGTAGCAGAATTGACCCAACCCAGTTACGTCAAGGGCCTGATCCTTACTGTGTGTGCTTCATTCATTCTTAGCATCCTTCACACCCAAGAGCTGCCAGACTTGCCCATTTTACACTCGCGACCCCAGGGTGCCTGACTGATACCGTATTAGGCTTTTGTGTTTCCCAACGATGCTCAGCCCCAGGAAATCTTCTGAATTCTCTGCTGAACAGCACAACAAACAGACCTGCCTCTGAGGTCCTGTGTACGTCTTGCCGGTTCTCCCTCAGCTACCAGGGTCTCCCCTTGAACTCCCCGCTCTGGGCAGCTCCCTCACACGTGAGTGGTTTTAGAGTCGGGGAGTCTGCGGAGGACAACGTAGGTTTGGGCGGATGTCCGGATTCCCTGTGCCAAAGGCTTCTTGGCACTCACCGTGGATCACTTCCTCTTGATCTAGACAGAGCTTCAGCACAGAAACGTCTGACGTCAAGAGAGACACTGAGAGGCAGGCGAACAGTCGCACTTGATTCCGCACATCCTGTACCCGGGCGTACAGTCCTCTGCCTGTGCCCCCTGGAGACACGAGCCCCACTCTGCCAGGAGCTGGTGTTCACAGACCACTCAGCACCGAAACTGACGCGAATGGTTTCTTTAATATAAACCTCCTCGCCCTATTCATTTTATTCCGGCTGTTTCTCCCCCTGGGGCATGTAGTCCCTCTTTTGAGACTCGGTTTTCTGTACGCTGCTGCATCTGTCAGCGTGTCTCTGCATCTCGGCAGATGGCCCCCCGCGGCACCCCTGGCTGGGACACGAGGAGCTGCAGAGAGCTCTCCTTCTGTCTCTTAGACTCTCCTTATGCTTTTCGGTGTCACCAGATAGTAATTCTAAAGTCCAGCAGGGTTTGCTCCCAAGCCGCAGGCCAGGCGCCAGCCCAGAGGCGGCATCGTCGCTGGGTCTGGGGCAGTGCTGCTGAATGGTGATCACCCAGTCTCGGTAAGGGGTTCTTGGAAGACCACTTGTTGTCCCCCAAGGAGTAGGGTCTTCCAGGCAGCTGAGGGCCTGTGACGGACCTGTGACCTTTTCCTCCTCCCAACACAGTCACCACCAGTCACCACTCGTCCTCCTACAAGTCCAAGTCCTCCAGCAACGTGACCTCCACCAGCGGTCTCTCTTCAGGGAGCTCATCTGGAGCCACTGCCTACCGGCAGCAGCGACCTCTCAATCTCAGCCAGGTAAGCCCGCCCGACGGCCGCTCGCCAGGGGCGCCAGGGTGGACCCTTGCCCACCTCCCGTGGCGGCAGGAGGCGCCCCGAGTGACCGCTGGTGTTCTTGTTCTGCTGTGGGTCACCTTGGGGGAGGCGGATCCCCGATTCACAGAGAGCCGGCCCAAAGCAAAATGACTCGTCTGATGCTCCGAAGTACTTAGTGACGTGGTGCCAGAGCTTAAAAATAGGCTGGCCCACGTCTCGCTATTTCGGCCCAGCAAAGGGTAAAACACTGCGTCTGGGTCCCATGGTCCGACCATGCTGGGCCTAGCGAGTCATTACAGTGGAGGAGGCCTCCCACAGGGACCTCACACCCAGGAAAAGAGCCGGAGGATTCGGAGAAGGTGGGTGACATTCAGGGGGAATGTGAACAAGACAGAGTCTCCACGGGCAGCGCTCAGCCTGTGTGTGGAGGGTCACTCAGGTCCGAGTTGCAAAGTGGACTGCGGGCCCTGCTTCCTTAGCAGCTCAGAGGTGAGATAAGGGGGAGTTTGTGTTGAGAAGCCCTTCATCGGAAGCGGTGCCCCTGGCTGTAAACCGAGGCCGCGTCCGTGTCATGACTTAGGTTCTCCAGGTGAGAGAGGGCTGCTTCCTGTGTACCTGTGACCTCAGACAGCCAAGTGTCTGAGAGCCTGCAGTTTAGGGAGCAGGACTTCACGGTGAGAGAGAAAGGGGCTCCTTTCGACACTTCACAGCTGCAGGATGCCCTCGGGGGACCTACTGGCTCCCGTTCCCTTTGCGTCTGGCTCTGAGTGTCACCCAGCCCGGAGCATGGCTGGGCACGGCTTTCCTTCTCAGCCCAGGCTAATTGCCCGCCTTCGCGGGCGCGTGAGGGAGGCGTCTTCTGTTACGCCTGCCGCTCCTCTCCCTCCGCCTTCCCCCCGCCCCCTCCTCCCCACCTTGCTCTCCTCCGCACTCCCCGCCTCTCCCTCCTCTCCCCCGCCCCCGCCCCTCGCGGCCTCTCCCGTGGGTGCGCATGCGTGCGCGTGTCCAGCTCTGATGACGCAGCCCTCTCCTGGTGCTTCTCCCCCTCCAGGCTCAGCAGCACATCACCGCAGATCGCACGGGGAGCCACCGACGGCAGCAGGCCTACATCACCCCCACGATGGCCCAGGCGCCATACTCCTTCCCACACAACAGCCCCAGCCACGGCACCGTGCACCCGCACCTGGCCGCCGCCGCCCACCTCCCCGCCCAGCCCCACCTCTACACCTACACGGCGCCCGCCGCCCTGGGCTCCACTGGCACCGTGGCCCACCTGGTGGCCTCCCAAGGCTCGGCGCGTCACACCGTGCAGCACGCCGCCTACCCAGCCAGCATCGTCCACCAGGTCCCCGTGAGCATGGGCCCCCGGGTCCTGCCTTCGCCCACCATCCACCCGAGTCAGTATCCAGCCCAGTTCGCCCACCAGACCTACATCAGCGCCTCTCCAGCCTCCACCGTCTACACTGGATACCCACTGAGCCCCGCCAAGGTCAACCAGTACCCTTACATATAAACACTGGAAGGGGAGGGGAGGGGAGGGAGGATGGCCAGAGGGTAGGAGAGAAAGGAGGAGGGACGAGGGGGGAGCTGGGCTTTTTATACTGAAGGTGCCGCACAGAAACAATGCAAACGGGGCAGGGGAGGGGAGCAGGGGGCAGGGACGGGACACAAATGAAACTTGAACTAGGAAGTAGGAGGACTGAGAGCGGAGAAGAGAACATTTTAAAAAGGAAGGGATTTAAGGAGGGGGGGAAATCTATGCTTTTTATTTTAAAAAAGAAAAAGAAAAAAAAAGAAAACGTCAGTAACAAAAAACCACAGCTCACGAACCCATTCTGCACCAGACTGGAAAGGAGAAGAAGAGAGCCACGGAAGATTCCAGAAATTGGGAGGGGAGGGGGGGCCGCCCAGTGTTTGAAGAACTTTATGAATTTTTCAAAGATTATTTTCATATGGCAGCAAGTGGCGTTTAAGAATTTGCTGTCAGGGACACCTGATACGAGTTTTAATCTATTGGATTAAAAATCCAATAGATTTTTAATGATTGAACGTAAGAATTAGGGATTTTTCCGGAACTCTGAAGTGTCAGCAACCGTCTAGAAAGGTCAGGCCGTGGCCGGAGGCGGCTGGTATCTGGGGGCGGGTCCGGGGCTGGGGAAGCCCCGATCTGGCCCACTTGCTGGGAGCAATGGGGGCAGCCGGGCTGAAGGAGGACCCCTGGGAGAGGAGGGCGCGTTTTCTCTTTCTGAGCACTCTGGATAAATCCCTAAGCAATGATATTCCTCAAATGTCATTAATGATTTTTTTTCTTTTCTGAAGATTTCTTTTCTCTTTGAGTCCATCCCTCGTCACGTAGCGTAGGGCCCGCGGCGTCGCCGACACCCTGGTAGATGTCGCAGTCTGCACCTGTCTGTGCTACTTTGTGTTCACCCCCAACGATACCAAGAGACTTCCTCAATGTAATTGCACAAGAAGAGCGATCTCACCTAGGCACGTGACCCGCGCCGTGGTCCAGGTGCACGCGCGGGTGCCCGCGGTGCCGCGCTCCTGTCCCCGGCACCGCCGCCGGCTCTCGCAGACTTGGTTTTACATCTTTCCCTCCTAGTGCCTTAGCGACCGGGGACGCGGTTGAGGGTTTACTTCCACGGTACTCCAAGAAGCCGGCTGAGGCGAGTCACATCATCTCAGCCCTTCTTCTGTGCTGTTGCAACATTTTACTCTGGTCTTTCCTCTTTTTTTTTTTTTTGTTTGTTTGTTTAATTTCTATTTTATTTTAATATCTGTTGTCTTTCCTGGACTGTTTGCTAGCAGAGGGGTGTCAGGCAGCTGGCAGGGTCTAGGTGAGCCCGTGGATCTGGAGAGAGATGTGCGAGATGGATGGTGGTGGGTGAATCTGACGATGGTGATGGCTTTGGATGACTTTTACTTTGGAGACAGAGCAAGAGAGACTCCCCACCCTGTACCCTCACCCAGTTCTGCCCCCAGGGTTGGGAGGGCAGGGGCTCTGCCATTCGTTGGGACCGCAGGTCCCATCTCTGTTTTAGGAATGTTGGCCTTGCCAGGCAGCCGTCTTCAGCCTCCAGTCCTGGCACAGCCTCCCTGTTGCTGTCCGCGGGATGGAGAGGAGGCCTGGTAGCGGGCCCAGCCCCGTGTTCTCAGACTCGCGCCCCCCCCCCACCCCGCCCCGCTTCACTCTCGCAGCCCTGCCCCCTCTCCTCTGGTTCCACCAGCTGTGTTTTGCTCTCACCGTTTTGCCGGGTCCTTCCCCCTGTAGACAGCCATCAGCCGTCGTTTGCTGCTGAATCGTTCCTCGAGTTACCCAGGCCTACCCAAGGAACGCCTTCGTTTTTTGTTTTTGAGGAGTCTGGTGGGCAGAGGCTGGAGGGACATTTATGAGGGTAACCATGTAGTCCTGTACTGCACTTTGGAAAACGCTCCCACGGGCAGTTCAGTTTCCAAGGAAATTTGCCCTTTGCCCTCTTTGCACCTTTGATACATTCTGAAATTTTTCTCAGGCTTTGAACACTGGTGGGGGTGAGGGCAGAGGGGTCACTCTGTCCATAGCAAATTATTCTTAAAATACATGAATGTTGGGAAACGCTGTCTGGTCATCAGTGGGACTTGAAAGCGTGGTCCTAATTGTTTGATTCTTGATGCCGAGTGCTTAACTGACCCCAAAGCCAAGTTTCCAGGGTGCAGAGAGATGGCTCTCAGTTTCGGACAGAAGTCCGTCCTCACCCTCCCTCACTTTCTGTCCTCATCCTGTGGTCTCCCTTTACGATCGATCTACTGTGAAAGGTGTTTTTATCGTGATATCTGACCTAATTCAGTAACGAAGCCAAGCCCTTACCTTAGCTCTTAGCTGTGAAATGTGAAATAACTCTGGAAATTTCCCCTCTCCAAGCATAAATGCTACTTATCCTACAAAGAAATCGGTCCCCAGGTTGGAACCAGCCTAGTCCCAGCCTTAGGCCGGAAGGAAGGAAGGGCACCATGTCCCACTCGAGGCAGGGCAGGCTCGGGCAGAGCCCCAGGTACCCAGCGGGCCCGCCAGGGAGCCATTGGCAACAGGACAAGATTCTGTCCTCGTGGTGCCACGATCAATACGTCTTTATCCGGACATGGGGAAGTGCCGTCGTTCTGAGACGACAGAAACATGGCCCGTCCAGAGAGTGAGGGGAGGAAAGTCTTTGGAGGACATGTGAGCCAGAGTGCTCCCAGAGCCGCGCCAGCCTGGGGAACCATCTCTGTTCTGGACTCTTGGCATCCGGAGGGCAGCAGTGCCCCGTCCGATCTTCCCGCGCCCAGTTACAGAAGTCTTGGCTGCAGTGAGCCAGCATTTTTGCCTTATTGGGTAGCATCCTGGACCCCCTTGTACAGTTCACTTCCAGCCCTTTCTAGATCTGATCTTTTATAGGAAAAGACAACATAGCCTTCCATTTTAAAGAAAATTATTTTGTCTACTTAAGTTGGAAGTTGCTCTTTCACCTGATATTTTCTTTCCTTTTCTTCCAGATCAGGAATGAAAGTTTCGTGCTGCTCATAAAGATATTATTGTACTAATTATTTTGGTTTTTATCATAATCATCATTTTGATACTTTAGTTGGGGTTTTAAAATGCACATTTATTCCACGTATCTTTGTGTTTTCTCTTTAATATTTAAGTTTATTTTATTATATCTGTGAGTATCTGAGTAAACAGGAGGGACATGCAGATGTCTAGTTTTGTCAGACCAAAAAGAAGGAAAGGAAAGATCCAGGAATTAGGAAAATGTCAAGAAATATCCACCACAGAACAAAAGTTTGAAGAATCAAAGCCTGTATCTCTATACAGGTCAGATTGGGCTCTGGACAACATGGTCCATGGTCACCATCAATGCTGTATTCTTCTAGATTCTCAGTGGCCTGAGAGGAGATCTGAGGAGGCATCTCATGGGCTGAACCCTTAGCCGTGGTCCTCTCCCATGTTCCCTGTGCTTCTGAAACCTGCTAAGTAGATCCTGGGCATGCCTCGTGTCTGATACTGACCTGTCAAGCAAAAAAAAAAACAAAAAAAACTCTGCCCAGAGCTGACTCAGCCCCTTTCCCAAATGTCCCCCCCTTTTCCCATCAGCACACCAGGAGTATGGCTTACATCCTTCGGTGCAGAGATAACTGACCCCTCCTAGAAGCCACTGGAGGTAAACAAGCTGATGGAAAGTGCTAGGCAGGTGGTACCTTCCCCTGGGAAACGTCAGCCTCCCTTCCTCTCACTAACCACACTGCCCACTTCTTCAGTGCCCCCCGAACCCCGGTACATGTTCTCAGCACACAATTGTAGGGACAAACTATGGAGCCAAAAAAAAGGTGGAGGGTTAATAGGAGGCCAGAGGAACACTGACAAAAGTCCAGCAGCTCCTTGGACATTGCAGGCTGCTGCCCCCCTGAAATAGTTGGCCGACGGAGGGGCACAGTGGGGCCTCGAGCCAGGCCCACGGGGCTCCGACTGTGCCCCTTAGGGCACGGTGCTGTGTGCCGTGGGCTTTTTAAATCAGCTTGAGGTGCCTACACGCGACCCACCAAACGCAGAAACTGCCGGACCCCGGGTGGGTAAAGGAAGGTCTGGAATGGCTGGCTTCACTGAAGCTAATGAAGGGAGACACCAGGCCATGCCCAGCCCAGAGCCGCTCAGCAAACATTAGCGCCCTCCCCGAGTCGCTATCTGCCTTCCTTTTCCAGCCGAGCACAGAGCTGTGGTTCCGAAGCCCCAGGAGAAGACCCCAGTGGGAGAGGCCAGCCCCTGCGTGGGCTTCCTCAGCATCTGCCCCAGCTCCCATCCTGCCCTCCAGCTCCGAGTCGCCCTGGCCAATAGGATGAATAAAAGGCTGCCGTCCCTAAGACCCAGCTCTCATGTAGAGGAATGCAGACCTAGTCCTTATTTAGATCACAAACAACTTAGAACATCATCTGCTGTGGAATTGACTCCATCTCTCTTTACTGAGGAAACGTGGTTAAGGCTAAAAGGGAAGGTTGAAAAGGACCGGGCAAGGAGAACCTCGTAACTGGAGCCTTAGGAACCGCAGGTCGATTTGCTTCTGCTCGGTGGGGTCTCGCAGACCCCTCTGGGTATTTGCACCCGTATCTCTGCGCTTAGGGGCTCTTCCGTGATGTTTTGGCTGTTTCCAAGGAGAGGGGTGAGCAGGCCGATGGGTGCGAGAGTCTGAGGCTTGGTGCCGGTTAATACTGTGAAGTGGAACATGTGGTTGATGGAGTGCAGAGGGAAGAGAAGGGTTGGGGTCAACCAGCGGTTGTCTCCTGGACTGTATTTGCATTCCGGCCTTACTGGCGGTGGGTGGCTGGCGGGCTGTGGGAGCCAGCTGGCCTTGTCCTCTTCACCCTGGAAGACTCAACCCGCCCAAACACCAGATTGTGGGATGTAAGGAAGGGAAGGTGAGATCAGCCCAGCTGCTAACGGGCGGATTTCCCTTGACCAGACCTTTGGTGTTGCAAACACTCATTTTGGAACAAGCTTGCGGTGGAGGATTTGGGTTGTGTGAGTGCGTGTGAGTGAGTGGAGCAGACTTTCTTGGAAACTGGAGGAAGGATATGAGGAGGCTTACGGAGCTATTGCTGATGGGCTGTGGTTGATGAAACGCGGTGCGCCGACGGGCTCGCCCCAGCTTTCCTCCCGGGTTCTCTGGCGCTGGGGCGGGGTAGGATGTGGGGCTCTCGCTGGCCTGTTCAGCAGCTGCTGGGACAGAAGAGACAGAAGAGGAAAGCGAGGTGCCCCCAAGCAGCAGGGAGGGCGCGGCAGAGAGGCCGGGGCTCCTTCCGCAGGTCACGGGCCTCGCCGGGTGCCGCTCAACGCCAGCCCAAGCAATTCTGCCAAGAAATATGCCAGCCAGGGCCATGCATGCTCCCCTCCCTTTTCTTCTCTGTCTTTTCCTTCTGGTGTGTCTTACAGATTTCAGATGGGGAAGCCTCAGAGTTGAGCAGGCCCGAGCTGTCCTAACCAAATTGGAAAGGAAAGTGAAAGTCTTCCTTTCTTTAGCCAAAGAACCCTTCTCAAAGACACCCCAGATATGGACAGAGTGGCGTTCCTCTCCCGGCAATAATGACTTTGTCAGAGATGCGATCCCATTTGTCTCTCTCTTTCGTCTCTATCCTGACTTGGAATTTTTTTTTTTTTTTTTTGCTTTTATTTTAAAACTGTGCTCATCTTGTAAGAGGAGTGGAGGTTCGTAACCCTAAATGCTGCTGCTGTTGGGAAACTGGAGGCACCGCACGGATCTGTGGGCTTAAATAACCTCACGTTACCTCGGGCATCAGCCAGAGCAGACCTTCTGCCAGGAGGTGCGGCCGCATCAGGGTCCGGTGCACGCTGGGGCCAGACTCGGGGTGTCAGTGCTTTGCTGCCTTAGGACGCTCACTTCTGATCTCCACAGACTGGACTCAGTGGAGAAGTGGAGACGGTGAAATGACATTTAAACGCAGTAGAAACCTTTTGGAGGCTTTCGGCGCCCTCGCTCACTAGAGTGACCCAACCTAGGAAAGGCTGCTCACATCCTTCCTGCAGCTTCCAGAAGCCCAGGAGAGCCAGCTCCAAGCCAGTTCTTCCCTTGAGACCCAGTGAGAATTTACAGAGAAGCGACCCTCCTGTGGGGCACGCTTGCTCTGGGTACCTCTACCAGCAGGGAGCTTCCTGGTGCCCCAGCTTGACTCCTGCAAGCCTTCGAGAGCCCCTAATCACAGGCCCTTGCATTA
This sequence comes from Aethalodelphis obliquidens, assembly GCF_003676395.1. Classification (NCBI taxonomy): domain Eukaryota; kingdom Metazoa; phylum Chordata; class Mammalia; order Artiodactyla; family Delphinidae; genus Aethalodelphis; species Aethalodelphis obliquidens. Next base: position 14,097,718 of record NW_020837949.1, read on the forward strand.
GAATGCTATGTTGACTGTCTCTTCTTGGTAAAACTTGTCACATCCCTCCAGTGAATAAGAGCCACCATTTGCTGAGTGCTTTCAGTACTCCAGGCTCGTGCCAAGCCCTGTGTGAGCTCGTGGCGCCCTCAGATCACGCCATTTACAACACCCCCTCCCCCATTTACAGAGGAAGGAGTTGATGAGACAGCTGACCCTCTAAGAAAGCAGCATGCGTTAAAGGAAAGAAAATACCATGGTGGCCCCAAATCCCCAAGTTCCTAGTGAAGTTTTTTGTTAATCAGACCTTTACTAAAATACGAATTGTTTCACTTCTTGAATTAGCATCAGTAAGTGGCCTCGTGTCTCTGATGGACCATCTAATGATGTTCCCATTGATTGTGTGCCAAACACTGTTCTGACAGTCGCTCACGTTTATCCCATGTCCTTCCGTCTTCATAACGACCCTATGAAATCTGCAGTACTAGTCCCCTTACAGATGAGGTAGCTGGCTTGGTGAGCTGGTAACCAGCCTAGGATCACACAGCTAGTAGGGGAGCCTAGCCCTGAACCTGGGCCTGCCCAGCTCCAGAACCGAGCTCGCAGACACCAGCCTCGGCTGTCTTCTAGGTGTGTGAGCGAAGAAAGGTCTCGAAGGAACGTTGCCCCGTGCCACCCCTGCCCCATGCATGGAACTCAGCAGAAGGTCTGTGTGTAGAGGGAGTCCTGAATTGGATCCAAACAGCAGGGGCAGAATTAGTTTGACTTTTAGAGAAAATCTTAGGGGAGTTTCTTGATTCATAGTAGAGTTCATTTTCTATTCCTTTCCAGTGTACCAATTAGCTTTAGTAGTGCTGCTACAACAAACTCTTATAAGAGTGAAGAAAAAAAAAGTGTTCTTTTCTTTAAAAAAGAAAATAATTTTTTTTCTTGCTTATAGTTAATTCTAGAAAGGCAATACTAAAGGTATATATTTTTTTCAAAATGCTATTTTTTACTGCACTGATAAATATGACAACTCTGGTCTCTGTAATCGATCCACTCTTCAGCTCTGGGTAGAACCAGATGCGGGATTCACACCAAATTTGTAAATACCGTATGTGGGTCTGGTGTCCAGGAACTGTTTTCTTTGTGCTTAAAAAAAAAAAAAAAAAAAAAAAAAGAAGAAGAAGAAGAAGAAGGAGAAAGACAAGATGACTTTCAGAAAGAGGAACAAAGTTTTCTTTCGAGATAGTCTTCTCAAAGAAATGGAAAGCAACAGTTGTGTAAACTGAGAAAAGCTAGCCAACTTTCAGGAGATAAGGAAGGAGAGTCTCTTGCCGAGGCATGAGATTAATAGTAACACAGAAGATTTTTACTTTGCTTGAAAGGTGGCGAGAATTTAGAAATGCTTTAGGACTAGATTTTTAATTTTTTAGAAAACTATCACCATTTGTTATGAAACATCTCCTCAGTTGTTTGGGGTGGGGTTTTCGTTTCTTTTTTTACTTTAAAAACTACTTTATTGACTGGCTCCAGGCATGTTTGCCTAAATTCTTAGGTAGTTTACACAAGTTCTAGAATCTTCTAGAACTTAAATTCCATTGGAAGCAAACCCAGCTGATCAGAATTTGAGATCCTGGTTGGTTTCATTCAATAGGTGTTCTGGAATTCTGACAGAACACCTAAAGATTTTTTTAAAGAAGGTTTTAGATACATTATCTTACACAAACTGTGACCTGATGGCAATAATTACCTCAAATGTGGGCATTCATCCTGGTTATAGCCTTTTTTGAAATCATGTAGCCAGCTTGATCTTGGGATTTAAAAGACTATGAACTCTGTGTGGGCTGAAAATAACGATTAATGCACACCCTGGTCATCGTTGCTTAAGTGAACTCTGAAAATAGGTAATCTTTACAACAAAAATGGAACCAAGGAAGAGATTATTCCTTGTGTTTTGTAATCAAATGTGATTTTCAAATGCACATGTTAAGTATATATGTTTTTAGCTACTGTAAAATGCTGTTAGGCTTCTAAGATATCAAGAGAGTCACATTTTAAAACACGTGAACTAAATAATTGACTGTGGATACTTAAGCATATTTCTGGCTACGTTTTATAGTTAAAGTGTTTTATAGTTTACATGTAAACTGGTACTTTTTAAAGAAAATTTCTGTTTATAACTGACATCTTCAAACCCCAGCAATTTCGCCTCTTTAGTTGGAGGCCACGTTCCCCCAAGGCACCCCAAGGCAGGTGTGTTCTACCCGTACTGTTGTGTAGCCTTCCACATTACTGGTTTCCATGGGAACATGAGAGAATGTGAAAGGATTTCCAGGTCGAGCAGGGAAGGGGTGAGTCCACAGCCTGGGCCAGATGCGAAGATCTCGTGCCACGTTGTATCCACACTGGTCGTCAAGGCCTTCTCTTTGACATCTTGGAAGAGGCAGAGAGAACAGATACCTGGTTTGTTGATTCTGTCTTGATTTGAATGTTTAATTTATTCATCGGTCCACTGACTTCCAGTCACCGGGCAGTAGAAGACACTGGGATTCAGGTGGCCCCGAAGGTACAGCTGCTATTTCTGGGCCCCCAGCAACATTCTGATTGGCGTTTTGCAGGGGACAGTCATACACCCCTGTGCCCATACTTATTGGTTGGGTTTTCCATCTATCTGCTGTCATTTGTTCCTTTTCTCCTTTAAAACAAAATAAGTGTAAAAGGTTGTGTTTCCTTTTCACTCTTTGTCAAACTTCGTTTTAAAGCCTAGGTCATTAGGAGGTGGGATCTAGATTTTTTGCTAGAGATTGTAAGTGCTGCTGAGTGGGGGAGGAGGGGACTGGGGACCGAGGGGCAATGGGGGTAGGGGGGAGGAGCAGTGAGATCCGTCCGAGTAGAGGTCATAATTGAGAGGGCCCATCACCATGATGCAGGAGCCAGTTTCCCTAAGAGTTTTGGTTCATTTCTTCTTTTCTCTTGTGCCACAACCTTGGTGCAGAGGACCTGCTGTGATCTGAAGGGCATTCCTTTAGCAGATAACACCTTGAAAACTGCTGAACACCTGGGACCAGGGAACGAACTGGTGGTTGTTTTTAATGCATTTGCTTTTTCGCTGTGAACTCTGTTGACAGTATGCTCTTATCACGGTTTTTGGTTAGAAATGTCATTGTAAAATATTTTTCATCTTGCCCCTCCTAATTATCCTCTGCTTTCCTCTGTTTGGTTTTTTCCCTTTGATTTAATTAACCAAATGAATTTTATGTCATGGTCTTTGGGGCTTAATCATATTTTTTAAAAATAAAGGTATAGAAATTGGCTTTTTTTTTTTTTTTTTAAGTACATACGCTGTATCTGAAAAAGGACTCTGCCCTCGCTCTCTGGTTGCCTTTCAGCCAGCCTCCACATGAACCTCCTGGCACTCCCTCCCCCCTTCTTGTGTTGGGTCACTGTCCCCGAGGCCACCTTGGCCTCTGCCCTGCTGTCACCACAGCCCCGTGCCCAGGCACCCAGGACTCCCAGGAAGCTCTCAAGAGCCAGGAAGAAGGACCCACTTAGACTTGTGAGTGGTGATCTTGCCTCCCTGTTAGATGCTCGCCTGCTTGGTTGAAGGGGCAATGGATTTACTATTATTGTTATTATTGTTATTATTATTATTATTAATTATTATTTTAATAGTTTGGCTCAGGAAGAACTTGGGAGATGGAAAGTGACTTGACCACGCCCATCCTTCGTAGCTTTCTGTGACTTATGGATGGAACCTAAAGTGTCCCCACCTCACCCCACCCTCCTCCCTTCCTGCAGATATTCCTGTTCGCCGCCACCGCGGCGCATGGTTTCTCCCCACCGTCTCACTCCCCCTGTCACCTTTCACCCTTTCACTGTTGTGTTACTGCTCATTTAAAGCTTTCTTCTGTGGCTTTCCCAGGGCACAATCATTTCTGGCCCCCAAAGCATCTCCTCATCCTCTTTCTGTGCGTTTTTTTTTAACCAAATGAAGTAGACCAGGAAGTCATACTTTGGGGCAGCAGAGTTTCCAGTCTAGTAGAATCACTGTATAGATATAGATGCTGATATATATGTTTGTGTATATATATATCAAACCAAATTTCTGATAGGAAAAGTATAGCTTTACGGATGAAGGGGGGAGAGGAGCTTTTAGAAGTCGGAGTCAGCGTTGGGTGGTGGATGGGGGGAGCCCGGGGCGGCCCAGGCTGCACCTTCGCACGTGGCCTGAGGCCGGGCGCCGGGCCCCGGCCACCACCCTGCCACAGTGGAGGCAGGTGGCCCCAAAGGGGAGCCGCTGCTCTCTGGGTCCCTAGCGACAAGGGCATAGATGAGTGAGGGGGGCAGCACATCAGAATGACCGGAATTTTCCATCCTGTTTTGCTTTGACCACATGTTATTGAGCTGCAGCCTCTGATATTATATCATGTTTCCAAAAATGGTATCCATTAGGATGGAAAGAGAACGGATCTGTAGAAATGTTTACCTTTCAACTGCCCACAAATTCAGGACACCCTGGATAGAAAGCCGCACTCCCCAGAATGAGAGCAGGGAAGAGGAGGCCCGGTGAGGCTCAATCACCGGTCTCAGGAACGCGGTTCCTCCCCAGGGCCATCTCGCCCAGATCTTTCTCTACCAGGTCATCTCAGCTCAATTACCCTATGGAAGCCCTGGCCTGTTGTGTTCCTTCACTGTACGGTTTCTGTAATAAAAAGTGTTAATCCATGTTAATCTTTGTGAAAATTATTGCGTGCAACAGTATTTTCTCGTGTACCTCTTTTTCCTATGTGAATTGTCCCTCTTTTCTTTTTTTATTTATAAATGTCTACTTTTTTAAAAAGACAAACCAATGTGTTGTAGGCCTATATGTAACCTATCCCTTAGTCTCATATTATAGGTATAAGAATGGATATTTTACTTGGCTTTAGAATGTTTTACAAGAAAAATAATTCTTAACTGATCAAGTCCTTGCTACTAAAATGCTTGTGTTTTTCATCATGACGTCGTGTGCTTCTAAATTAATGATCATTTTCGTTGTAGAAAAATGGAGTGAATTTATATTAGTCTTGGAAACTAATAATAGCATTGTAAATTTATGAGATGATTTTAACAGAAAAAAATTATAGAAGAATATAGTTATTTTAATTGTAATATTACTAACTGTAGGGTGAGAAAGGGGGGTCCCGTTGTGGTGAACTATGTTATAGCTTGTTACTTACAGTTTCTTTTTGATCATTTTTTCGGTCTCTGAGGTGAAACGAGTTATTAATTAAAATTTGTAAACTCACATATGCATATTGTATATGTGTAGAAATGTAATCACACTTTGTCTTGGAATTACATTAAACTGTTTGGAATCACTGTACACTCAGCCTGGCATGCTTGTTTATTCTAGAACCAGACCAGTTCTGAGGCTACAGAGGTTATCGTTACCAGCCACATCTTTTGTAAGTTATTTAGCCCTCCGGAGAGTATTCAATACCTCTGAACATGTTCGCAACCCACCACTGCATTTAAAATTTGCCACTATGTGTGGCGGTGGAGGGCGGGCTTTGAGGTCGTTTCACTACCTGCTCCCGGGCAGCTGGGCGGAGGGCGGGGAGCATGCTCACTGCCACTAACTCTCCCGAGCCGTTCCAACCCTCACGGCTCCCCAGCTCCATCCCTGAGGCCTAAGGCGTTGCTGTCACCTGCCATCCGAAGAGCTTCCCAAGTTCATCCCGGATCTGGGTGCGGAGCCGACATCCTTTGCACTAGGGCCTTGCCCTCTCGCGAGACTTCAGTGCCAGGCAGCCTCTAGCTCGCCGGCCTCACCACCAGGTCCTCCCCGGGACGGCCCACCGGAGCTCCACCACGGTGAGTCACCATCCCCTCTGACGGCCTTCTCACCCTTCCAGCAGTTTTTGTGTGTTTTTTTTTTTTCGGTACGCGGGCCTCTCACTGTTGGGGCCTCTCTCGTTGCGGAGCACAGGCTCCGGACGCGCAGGCTCAGCGGCCACGGCTCACGGGCCCAGCCGCCCCGCGGCATGTGGGATCCTCCCGGACCGGAGCACGAACCCGCGTCCCCTGCATCGGCAGAGGGGCTCTCAACCACTGCACCACCAGGGAAGCCCCAGCAGTCATCTTTTTAAACATTATTGTTATTGTGGTAAAGTCAGTACATAACATAAAATTTACCATTTTACCCACTTTAAAGTGTACTGTTAAGAGGGACTTCCCTGGCAATCCAGTGGTTAAGACTCCAAGCTCCCAATGCAGGGGACACGGGTTCCATCCCTGGTCAGGGAACTAAGATCCCGCATGCCACGGGGCGTGGACAAATAAATAAGTAAATAAACTGTACTTCAATAAAAAATAAAAAAAATATTTTTTAAAAAAAATTTTTAAATAAAGTGTACCGTTAGTGGCATTAATTAAATTAACAATGTTGTGCAAACATCACCACTAGCTCTTTCTAGAAATGTCATCATCCCAAACAGACTCTCTGTGCCCATTAAACCATAACTCCCCATTTCCCCTTCTGTTTGGCAGCCACCCTTCTACTTTCTGTCTCTGAATTTCCCTTCTCTAGCTACATCATTTGAGTGGAATCGTACAATATTTGCCCTTTTATGTATGGCTTATTTTACTCAACAGTGTTTTCAAGGTTCATCTATTTATCTTATAGCGTATACCAGAATTTTATTCCTTTTTAAGTCTGATAACATTCCATTGTATGTATACACATTTTGTTTATCCATTCATCTGTTGATGGATAAGTGAGTGGTTTCCACCTTTTGGCTTCTGTGAATCATGCTGCTTGAACACTGGTGTGTAAGCATCTGTGTCCCAGCTTTCAATTCTTTAAGACATACACCTGCAAGTGGAATTGCTGGATTGTATGGTAATTCTTAACTTTTTGAGGAACTGCCAGACTTTTCCACAGCGGCTGCACCATTTTAACACTCCCAGCAACTCCAATATCCTCACCCAGCCCTCTTATCCTGGCTTCCATGGCCAGTGTTCTCGGGCCTGAGGACTGCCAGGCTCCTGGGCCTGCCTTTTCTGTGCCTCCTGGTTTCACAAGGTCCCCAACCAGCCTAAACTCCACCCATCTTCTCAGCCATACCCTCAGCTCCCTGCTACCCACTTCAACCATCTACAGCTCTGCTTCTCCACCCAGACTCCCAGAACTGCGGGAACCTCGGGCCAGCGTCTGTGCTCATCCGCTCCATCTGTGGCTACTTGGAAACCCACCACTCTCTCCACCCCCAACCCTTACCCTCCAGAGTAACCCAGAGAAATCCAGGCCACCGCAGGGCTCTCTCAACCCCTCCCCTTCCCACAAACCTGTGCCTCACACCTCTTTCTCCCTTCAGCCTCAGAGGAGTAAGGCCCTGCGCCCACCCCATCCCTTCCTGTAACCAGAGCTCTTTCTGTCAAGCATCCGCCCCCTACCTGGGATCCTCCTGCTTTTCTCACACCTGTGCCCTTCAAGAACCAGCCTGAGTCATTTTTCTGGGAAGCTTATCCTCAGGTTCCTGATGAGGTGGGTGTCCCTCGCCCAGGTTCCCAACCCCTTGTGCGTAATTCTCATTATGCCATACTGTCAACCTTTCTTTCCTGATTTTCCTTCCCCATGGAACCACAAAATCCTTGCAGGTAAGGATTTGTCTTTCATCTCTATTTCTAGGGCATCTGTTACCCTGCCGGGCAGAGTAGGAAGTCAAGAAATATTTGGATAAATAAACTACTCAGCCCGTGTTATTGTCCAATCCACCCACCTTCCCACCCTCCAAATTCCGTGTCTCCCAGAATTCAGGTAATACTAATAAACCCTAAATGCAGCCAAGGTTAAATGCAACTCAACCAAAATTCAAGTTCCATAAAAACCCATGCCAAAGATTGTGACAGAATTCAGAATGCTTCCAACATACTTTTTTTTAAGTTAGAAATGCACTGCCAGGGATCACAGTCCATGGAAATGGAGGGAGAAGCAGACCCTATATTCCAAGTGAGATAAGAGCGTGTCAACAGGGGAATGCAGTGCAGCTGTGTCTAAGGATCTACCCACCAGCGTCTCCAGCAAGTTATATGAATCTAAAGTGAAAAGACAAACGTATTGCGCTCAATATGTTCCTCCAAGCACATTCAATACTGGGGAAATTAAAAAAACAGATTCTTCCTTGAACTGATAATGAACAGGAAGCAGAGTTCTAGACGCCCATAACAAGTGCTATTTCCCAGCAGAGCCGAGGAGCCCCTGGAGGAGGGCCAAGCCACAGATAGATGGTGCTCTCACCCGGCAGCCAGCTCGGGACTCTGCCCACTGGGGCTTTGGCCTTGGGGGGAGGTGCTCCCACGTCACCAAGCTCCCCTTGCTTTGGGGGCACGTTGTTGTGTAGTGGATGTCGTGCCCAAGAGACGGTTCCAAACAGCCAGGTGTACTACATTTTTTTGTGAGAGTCTGACTTACATGTTTTCTAACTCTTTCCTGGAATAGCTAAGCTTAAGCGAATATAAGTATAAAAGCAGAGAATACAGTAAGAGCAAAGGGTAAATGTAACACTGGTGGGGTGGGTGTCCTCATGATCTCTTCACTGTGTGCAGTCCCTCCCTTCTGCCAGTACTCAGCTTTAACGAAGGAGCCTCGGACCCTCCCCCCTCCCCCCTGGCACGCTTTAGGTCCAACTTGGTCCATGCAAACGGCCTCCAATAGATCTTCCTTAGAAGATCTATGTTCCTTACACTGCCTGGCACTGCTTGAGGGTGGGAAAAAACCCACTGTTCAGCAACAACCCTAATCCTCACTCTGTAGGGAAGAAACAGCCAGGAGCGAGACAGTCCTCCAGTTCTGTGAGACTGAAACGGTGCGTGATGAGTCAAATCCACTCCACCTGCCTTCACTAATCACGATCGCTTTAACGCTTGCGTGGCCTCCAAGCCGCACGTAGCCCGAACAGCAAGATCTTTGCCCGAGTTGTTTTCCAGGAACTTGGAGCTGCAGCTGCCTCTAGTTCAGCTTAACCAGTTAAAACTGGATAGGACCGGCGATTCTCCAGCTGGGCACCTGCAGGGACCCGTAGCTTAGTTACGCCTGCGCAGAACCATGATTCCCGCACCTTTTTCCCATAACCTTTCCCCGTGCGCCCGCGCTTCACACCGCCCTGCTTCTTTATTCGTCATCCCGTGAATACCCCCAAGCCCCTCGCCTTTGGGGAGGCAGGTTTGAGATCTGAGATTTTTCTCCCATATTCTCTGCTCGGCTGCCTTGCGAAGAACCCTCTTTGCTGTGAACTTCGGCGTCTCAGCGTTTTGGCTGGCTGTGCGACAGCAGGACAAGGCTGGTTTGGTAAGGAGGCCATCTAATGCCCATTCTTTTTTTTGTTTTTAAAGCAGCTTGGATACACTTTATTTTTTATTTTTGTGGCTGCGTTGGTCTTCGTTGCTGCGCGTGGGCTTTCTCTAGTTGTGGCAAGCGGGGGTGGGGGGCTACTCTTTGTTGCGGTGCGTGGGCTTCTCCCTGCGGTGGCTTCTCTTGTTGCGGAGCACGGCCTCTAGGCGTCCGGGCTTTAGTAGTTGTGGCGTGTGGGCTCAGTAGTCGTGGCACGTGGGCTTAGTAGTTGTGTCTCTCAGGCTCTAGAGCACAGGCTCTGTAGTTGTGGTGCACGGGCTTAGTTGCTCCACAGCGCGTGAGATCTTCCCAGACCAGGGATCAAACCGGTGTCCCCTGCATTGGCAGGCAGATTCTTATCCACTGCGCCACCAGGGAAGTCCTAATTCCCATTCTTAAGTGCTTTCTTTACACGCGCTGATCTATAGATGTGGTCTCTTCTACTGAGACACTTTGCATTTGACAATACTTGTAAAACAACACTGGAGGGCAGATACCCTGTCAATAAACCACTTGATATCTGCTTCTATGTCTCTTTGTGTTCTGTTTCGATGTCTTCTTATGGCTTATTGCCATGGCTCTCAGACTCTTTATCTGCTGAAGACTAAGCCCGTGGACCAGGATGCTTATAAGCGAACAGATTACCCATTAATAAAAGCCAGAACCAGAAGGAAAAAGTGGATGCTTGGAGGAAACCCTTCTAAGGGGGAAAAGATTGCCACAGGTCTTAAGATTGCACAGGCCAGTGAGTCAGTAGGAGAGAAAGCATTATCCATAGCAGAGCGATTCAGAGCATGACTTTGGAGTCAGCCATATTGGGGTTCAGTTCGAGGCTCTGTTGTTTATGACTGTAAAAGCTGGGAGATCACTTAACCTCTCAAGCCTCAGTTTTCTTATCTGTAAAATGGGGATAATGCCACATGTGGCAAGGATTGGGTGGATATTCCCCGTAGCCATTTCCTGTTCTTGCTGAGTACAGGACTAGATTATATTTCCTAGCTTTCTTTGCAGTTAAATATAGCCAGACCTGACCCCTAAAACAAAACTCACATACTTTGATCCACACTCTCTCCCCTAAATTTCTGTCCACATGTGGAAGAACTGATGAAGGACTCTGATGAAGAAGCCCAGATCACTGATGATTTAATGACCTCCTAATAAAACCACTTTGGACAAAACCACAAAAAGTAAGAAAGAACTCTTTTTATTATATTTAAGCCACTGAAATTTTAGGATTTTTTATACAGCAATTAACCTACCCTGACTAATATAGACATTAGTTCCTGAAAGTGAGGTACGGCTGTAGCAAACAGCTAAAATAAAATACATGGCGGGCTTCCCTGGTGGCACAGTGGTTGAGAGTCCGCCTGCCGATGCAGGGGACACAGGTTTGTGCCCCGGTCCAGGAAGATCCCACATGCTGTGGAGCAGCTAGGCCTGTGATCCATGGCCGCTGAGCCTGTGCGTCCAGAGCCTGTGCTCCGCAACGGGAGAGGCCACAACAGTGAGAGGCCCGCGTACCGCAAAAAAAAAATACATGGCATTGGTTTAGCAGCTGGACAGAGAAATAAGGAAATTGATTTCAGGCGCTGGAATCATGGTGGCCCATGTTATGCTTTAATAAAAACATTGGATACACGTGCAACTAAAAACCCTGTTCAGTCTACCAAAAAATCTAGAACTAACAAGCCAATCTGCAAGATTACAGGATAAAAGATCAGTGTACAAAAATTGATTCCATTTCTTTTAATAGAATTTTTAAAGGTTGCATTCTGGGGCTTCCCTGGTGGCGCAGTGGTTAAGAATCCGCCTGCCAATGCAGGGGACACGGGTTTGAGCCCTCGTCCGGGAAGATCCCACATGCTGCAGAGCAACTAAGCCCATGTGCCACAACTACTGAGCCTGCGCACCTAGAGCCCGTGCTCTGCAACAAGAGAAGCCACCTTAATGAGAGGCCTGTGCAGCGCAACGAAGAGTAGCCCCCGCTCGCTGCAACTAAAAAAAAGAAAGCCTGCATGCAGCAACGAAGACCCAACGCAATCAAAAATAAATAAATTTATTTATGTGTGTGTGTATATATATATATATATATAAAGGTTACATTCCATTTACAGTCATTACAAAATATTGGCTATCTTCCCCGTGTCGTAACATACATCCTTGTAGCCTATCTTACACCCAATAGTTTTTACCTCCCACTCCCCTACCCCTAGGGTGCCCCTCCCCCTCCTCTCCCCACTGGTAGCCATTACCAGTGTTTGTTCTCTATATCTGTGAGTCTGCTTCTTTTTTGTTACATTCACTAGTTTGTTGTATTTAGATTCCACGTATAAGTGATATCACACAGTATTTATTTCTCTGTTTGACTTATTTCACTTAGGATAATGTGCTCCAAGTCCATCCAAGTTGCTGCAAATGACAAAATTTCGTTCTTTTTTGTGGCCGTGTAATATTCCATTGCGTATATATACCACATCTTCTTTACCCATTCATCTGTTGATGGACATTTAGGTTGCTTCCATGTCTTGGCTATTGTAAATAGTGCTGCTATGAACATTGGGGTGCATTTATCTTTTCGAATTAGTGTTTTTGTTTTTGTTGGATATATACCTAACAGTGGGATTGCTGGATCATATAGTAGCTCTATTTTTAGTTTAAGGAACCTCCATGCTGTCTTCCAAAGCAGCTGCACCAGTTTACATTCTCACCAACAGTGTATGAAGGTTCCCTTTTCACCACATACTCGCCAACATTTGTTATTTGTGTTCTTTTTGAGGATAGCCATTCTGATCGGTGTGAGGTGATATCCCGTTGTGGTTTTGATTTGCATTTCCCTGATGATTAGTGATGTTAAGCACCTTTTCCTATGCCTGTTGACCATCTGCATTTACTCTTCGGAGAAATGTCTATTCAGTTATTCTGCCCATTTTTTTAATCAGGTTGTTTGGTTTTTTTGATGTTGCTGTTTTGTATGAGCTGTTCATATATGTTGAATATTTATGAGCTATTTATATATGTTGGATATTAATTTCTTATTGGTCATATCATTTGCATATTTTCTCCCATTCGGTGGCTCATCTTTTTGTTTGGTTGATAGTTTCCTTTGCTGTGCAAAATATTTTAAGTTTAATTAGACCTCAGTTGTTTATTTTTTATTTCCTTTACTTTAGGAGGCGGATCCAAAAACATATTGCTGCTATTTATGTCAAAGAGTGCTCTGCCTATGTTTTTCCTCTAGGAGTTTTATAGGATCCCGTCTTACACTTAGGTCTTTAATCCATTTGGAGTTTGTTTTTGTACATGGTGTTAGAGAATGTTCTAATTTCAGACTTTTACATGCAGCTGTCCAGTTTTCCCAGCACCACTTATTGAAGAGACTATCTTTTCTCCATTGTATATTCTTGCCTCTTTTGTCGTAGATTAACTGACCATATGACCATAAGTGCATAGGTTTATTTCTGGGCTCTCTATCCTGTTCCATTGATCTATGTGTCTGTTTTTGTGCCGGTACCATACTGTTTTGATTACTGTAGCTTTGTAGTATAGTCTGAAGTCAGGGAGCATGATCCCTCTAGCTCTGTTCTTCCTTCTCAAAGTTGTTTTGGCTAATTGGGGTCTTTCGTGTTTCCATATAAATTTTGAAGTTATTTGTTCTAGTTCTGTGAAAAATACCATTGGTATTTTGATAGCAACTGCATCAAATCTATAGATTGCCTTGGGCAGTATGGTCATTTTAACAATATTCATTCTTTATACTAGCAACTAACAAACTATGAAATTTAAAAAAAAGTCATCTACTACAGTAGCATTAAAAATATTTAAATAATTTAACAAAATATATGCAAAAACTCTACCCTTAAAACTTGTAAAATGTTGCTGAAATTTTTAAAAAGTTAAATGGAGAGAGCTACTTCAGTCATTGATTGGAAGAGTCAAATTGCTAAAAAGTCATAGTTCATCAAATTGATTTGTAAAATTGATCAAAAGACAAAAAACTTGAGCATTAGACCTGTGTGACAATCTCAAACAGCCTTAACTGGAGTCCTGGAAGGAGAGCAAAGAGTCGGGCAGGTGAAATATTTAGAGACAAAGGTGATGAATCTTCCAAAATTGATGAAAATCCTCAACTTTTAGAATCAAGAATCTCAGGTATCCAAGCATACAGCTGGAAGTTATTTCTCAGCCTTCCATGACTGTCCTGGCCAATGGACTGTGGATGGAATGTGTGCCACCTCCAGGCCTGGCCCCTGTCTAGTCTAGGGTAAGCTAGGCTATGATCACAACAAACCCAAAACCTCAGAGGTTTTCCAGGAAGCTTCTCCCCCACACACTGACTTAGCATCCCAGGATGCTTCAGTCTTCTGGAGCCTCCAAATCAAAAAATCACGACTTAGGGGAGGGAGAATATGGAGGAGTATGCACTGGTTCTTAAATGTTTCCACCTGGAAATGACATCTGTCACTTTTCCGTGGTTAAAGCTCTGATGTCACCTGACACCTACCTTCAAACAGACCAGGAAATACAATCCTTCCATGTACCTAGAATGAGAGGAAAGGAAAAGTTCTCGATGCATAGCGGCCACATCTACCACATTTCCTAAAACACATCCTGTGTGAGCCTCTATGTTCAAAGACCCTGGATGGAGCAATGCTATTCCCTGTCACTGACCTGCATTAGTCTGTGGTGCAAGCCAGAAAGGGATCTTCTCTTGGGTAGGCCTCTGAAATGTGGGTATTACAAAAGCTAGCATGCTCTAAGACCCTACTCAATTTACATCGTAGTGAAACAAGATGATAATTTTTTTTAATATAATAAATGTATTTATTTTTGGCTGTGTTGGGTCTTCGTTGCTGTATGCGGGCTTTTCTCTAGTTGCAACAAGCGGGGGCTACTCTTGTTTCAGTGCGCAGGCTTCTCATTGCGATGGCTTCTCTTGTTGTGGAGCATGGGCTCTAGGCACGAGGGCTTCAGTAGTCGTGGCTCGCGTGCCCTAGAGCGCAGGCTCAGTAGTTGTGGTGCGCCGGCTTAGTTGCTCCGTGGCATGTGGGATTTTCCCGGACCAGGGCTTGAACCCGTGTCACCTGCATTGGCAGGCGGATTCTTAGCCACTGCGCCACCAGGGAAGCCAAGATGATAATTTTTAAGCACTTACTATGGGCCAGGCACTTTGTATGAATGGCTGGCCCTAATAAGCTCTTAACTAGTGTTCATTGTTACTACAATTTTGTCTTAGATGTGTATGTCTTTATTCAAATGGAATCTGTGCTCTAGACTACAGGACCCTAAAGCACATTGCAAGGCAGTTGAGCATCTTATCTTTTTCTCTAAAACATCTGCAAGTTTGCATACTTTTTGTGGGCAGCTGGACTGGCAGTACAGATTTCTGAGATCAGAGACAGCATGGTGTAGAAGAAGGAGCCCTTGAACTAGGAGTCAAGATCAGTTTAGGTCAACACACGTTTATTGAGCACCTTTAGTATGTACCAGGCGCTAGAGAAAAAAGGGGCGTGAGAGTGGATCCCTGCCCTCTAGGGGCTTACACTTCTGCGTGGATGGTGGACAGGTAAACAAACAAAGCATGATACGTGCAATAATAGTATCAACAACGAATAGAGGAGCCACAAGACCTGAGATCTAGCTCTGCCACTAGATGCGTGGCTAGATGCGTGACCTTGGACGTGTTATTTAACCTCTCGTGGTCTCATGGATAGTGAGAATGGGGTCGATAATTTCTAATCCCTGAAATTCTAACATCTACAGTTCTCAAAACCCTGTGAGGTAGGCAGGGCAGGCACGATTTCTACTTTATATTAGAGGTGAAGCCTGGGGTCAGGGAGGTTGAGCACAGCAGCCTGAGCTACACATCTGCCTGTTGGTAGAGCTGGCCCCAGACTAGACTCGGGCAGGTCTTCTGAGTCAGGCAAAGTGTGTGTCCACTCCAGGCTGAGACGGGGGATCTCTGATGGGCACGGCAGGAGGTTTTCTGGATGACCCCTGTTTGAATCTCATACTTGCTCCCAGTTTGGAGTTCTTTACGGACTAAGGAAAGAGCAGTTACCTCCTCTACCTCCACCCCCTCCTGATGTAAATACACAGCAGACAGTGGGCATTTCTGAAAACCAGGTCGTCTTTCACAAACAGCACAGTGATGTTAGCATAATTATCCTGGTGACCACAGGAATCTTCAGCCGCCAGCCGCAGTCACTGATGGAAACCCTCCCCGGGCCTGGTTTCCACTCGCAGCCAGCTCCTTGCCCTCGCCAGCGGGGCTCTGTGTGTGATGGAGAGGATGTTCTGGAGGCGAAGGCAGCTCTCCCTCCCTCACGGCCTGGATGCTCCCTGTCACCTCCACTCAGCCCGCCCAGTATCTACGTGCTTAGGGAATGTGAGCGAGCTAACTTAACTGAAGCAAAACAAACTAAAGAGTGCATCTTGCCGGGCCTCTAAAACCATGCCACGCCCACCAAAGCCAAAAAGCCACGCCCACCAAAGCCAAAAAGACGAGCCTCTTATGATGGCCGGCCACTGCTGTCTCCCACCGTGGCAAAGAGTTTCAGAGATGACATTTGGGGGCAACCTTATTGTCATATACAACAATTTTTTTTTGAGCACATGCTGTGTGTGCTACAAAGAGGCCAGTGACACATAATCCCTGCTATCCAGGGGCTTATAGTCAGATGCCAAGAGCGGTCAGATGACTTTAGAGATGAGTCACAGATGAAAACTTCCGAGAGACTCCGGAGGTGTGAGAGGAGGCTCAGTCTTAAGTGCTGGAGTTGCTGGGGTGAGGGAGTGGTCACTGAGGGCTGCCGCTATCCTGGAAGGAGTCCCAGGGAGCTCGAGCTGGACCTTGAAGGGAGAGAAGGACGGAACTCAGTATTTGCATTACCCCCTCCCTATGGGAAATTCACCTGAAAACCATACAACGACGACGATAAAAGTGCACAGGAAAAAAATCGCCTGTGGGCACCCCACGTCCTCTCCCAAGGTGGCCCCTTCCACCCCGCCTCCCCTTCCACCACCTCCTAGGCCTGTGATGTACAGCAGTAGAGCAAGTCCCTTAACCGCCCTGAGCCTGCGTCCTCATCTGTAAGGTTGTGGGAGGGTTTACTAAGCAAACATTAGTGAAACCCACCAGCACGGCAACAAACGCTACCTCCAAGTGAGTCCTCCTGCAAAAAATAACCCCGTCCCTCCATCTTCACAAAGGACGTCTGAGGGTGACCTGGTGTGCGTGCTCCAGCCTTCTACCCGCATCCTGCCGGCTCCAGGGGCTACGCCGAGGACAGGGCTGCCGTGCGGGGTCAAATTCACCCAGGGCGCAGCCGCCCAGGCTCCCAGCCAAGCACCTTCTCAACTCCAGGGGCAAATCCTCCAAAGGGGCTGAGGAGTGGGGCTGGAGTAAGGGTGGTCCCTTGGGCCTGCCGCCAACACCTCCTCCTACGCTCCACCGAGGGGGCGGCCAGCTCGAGCTCCGAAACCGGCAGAGCGTCCGGCCTCCGTGCTGCACCTGTGGCCGCCGGCCCCAACTGCACCCGACTCCGCGGCCCCGCCCACCCAGCCTGGCTCCGCCCACGTGGGAGGTGCGGGTGCCTGGTTGGTGTATAACCTTTGGAAGAATACTCAATGTTTCTGAAGTTTGGCGTGCCAGTGTTTTGTTTTGGTCTTCCTCGTCGGAACAGATAAGAGAGCTCATAAAACACCCATGACCTTGGGTCAGAGTTCCTCTTAGCTCTACCGGACTTAGAATTGTTGTGCGGTCCCAGGGCAAGCCCAAGGCTAGAGAGCTCATCTGCCAGTGTGCCTTGAGGCAGCAGGCTGTGCATATTGAATGAGAACTAAGATCCCAGTGGCCCGGGTTCCTCGGTCCCTGCCGTCCCACACTGCTCCCTCCCCACCCACGTCGTGGCGCCCTTCTTCCCGCCGGAACCCACAGGACAGGATGAGAGCACAGCTCTAGCCCACCCCGTCCAGGACGTTTTGTCACCCGTGGCAGCATTACGTGCCTCAGGGTCTTTCTGAGAGACTTAAATGAGGTGCCACGTGGAAAGCAATGAGCCCATCTTTGAGGGGAAGATACTGGTGAGAACTGGCGTGAGGGAGAGACGCCCTCCCACTTACCACCCGGACCCCTGACCAACCCAAGCAGCAGTAGCGGCAGCTGACCGCTTCCTCAATCCCAGCCCCTCAACACACTTCCCCACAGGGGCTGGGAAGGCGGTGGGCTCCCGCCACCCCTCCACAGGCCGCACTGAATTCCCTTAGCTTCTTTATTGCACACTCAGGTTCCACGCTGGCTTTCCCGTAAAGATAAAATATGAAACCACAAAATCCCCAGATTTTACTAAATACCTGGAAAGCTTTCAAAAAGCTCAACGAACCCAAGCTGACAGTTTTGTCTGAAAACTGACAGTAAAAGGACTGAGCCGAGCAGAGCAGGACCTGTTTCCCTGTGAGCCATTTTCTGAAGATGGGCCGGGACCCAGATTCACACACGCGGCTCCCACGCGGGCTGGCTGTGTCTCACCCGGCCACAGCTTGCTCTGGGCTCCACATGTGTGCATTGGAGAGGGTGGCACCTGCAGCCCCTGTAGGCCCAGGGGAACCGCCAGCCTCCCCCCACACCCCTGTCCCCGCTTCCTCTCCAGGCAGACCAAGGGGGCACAGGAAGGGGCCCCAGCACCTGCACAAACTCTTAACCGGCCCAACATGAACATCATCTCTTCTCCGTGGCTCATCCTCCTGCTTTCTTCACCCCATCTTCCTCTAAGGCAGAATAAGCCATCCTTCAACTGGGTTCCAGAACGTTCTAGTGCTTTCCAAGCTGTTTCCTCTGCTCCCTGTGCGCTCCTTGGGGGATGAAGCTGTGGGTCCCCATGCCTAGTGTGGTGTCTGGCACGAAGTAGGTGTGGATCAATGTTTGTCACGCTGAGTTGAATAGTAATGAAGGAACCAGATGGAGCACACCCCTCAGACATCTGAGAATAACTCAGTGGCCTGGCAACATTGAACGGTGCCCTGAGGCCACAGAGTGTGTTTTCGGCCTTGCTTGCTACACATGCCGCCTGCCGCACCGGTGCCTCTTGGTCATGTCCCTCCAAGGACGGGCACCCAGAGACATGCCCCTCCCCCAAGCCATGATCCTGGAACAAATGGCAGCCGACTTCTCTGGACGCCAGTCGTCTCTTTAGTCCATCAGTGACCAACACGGCAGCACCACGGACACAGCAGGGGCCTGCCTGAGACCCCAGGCGAGGGGGCTTCCCTTCTGGCCTCCCCAGCAACCAGGAGAGAGATGCATGGGGAGGGGGCCCGTCTGTGTGGACAGTACCGCAGCCTGTCAGCCCCCAGCCTTCCTCAGAGCACCAGGGCCTCCGGAGGAGGGAATGTTCCAGGGTAGGGCCAGGAGGGACTTGTTGGGGTGACTAAGGTGGACTCTGAATTTGAGCGGGGGCTGTGTGCCCTCGTGGGCATGCGTGAGCGTGTCAGGGTGCATGTGTGGCTGGGGACAGATGCCTGCTGTGCTACTGACTCATGGGATTTGACTTCCGAGCCACAGGACCTGCCTGGGGCCAAGGAGACCAGGGACCAAGACTCCGGGGCCTGGGGGAGCACCCAGGGGCAGAAGGCAACCTCCTCACTGCTTCGCTTGGAGACGAGCACGGGGCTGGCAGGCCTCGGAGGCTGGCTGGAGGGCCGCCCCTGGCCTGACCCACCTCATGTGTAGGCCATCTTGCTGCACACCCAGGGCCGGGTCATCAGACACTCCGTCGACACCAGCCTGGTGGGCTCCACGAAGACGCACTCCCCCGGGCCCGAGATGGGGAATCTGTGGCGGGGAGAGAAGAGACCAGGCACTCATGACCTGGCAGACGCGGCCTGTCACTGGGCAGCCCCAGAGGCCCTATGACTTGTCCTTCCCTCTGGAGCGGCCTTCCGGGACAGTCGGCCCCCACAGACCTTGCTAGCGTGGCTCCCGTCGCCTCCAGACAGTGCATCACGGCTCCAGCCCCCCGGTGATGCCCACGGGTGCTTCTGGGACGCACCCTGCACTCCTCCATCCGGCTCCGCCATTCCTGTCGGGCTCAGCTCACTCATCCCAGGAACCCGGGGCCCCGTCTAGGACCACGCTCCACACACCCACCTTCCCCACAGCGCCCTGCCTGCACCTCCTGTGTCTAGCACAGGGCGGGTTCTCCCTGCCTAACATCATCCCTTTTGAATCTCAACACTTCTTCACCTCATTTGGTCACCCTGACCTGAGCCCCCTGCCAAGGCTGGAGCTGGGGTCTCATAAGAGAGGGCATCAGGAGGACCCCAAGAGGGAGAAGGGGGGCCAGGACCACCTCGATGTCAGAGAAGCGTGGCCCCAAGGCCCGCTGGTTGTCAGGTAGTCAGCGCTCTGGGGACCCCAGCCTCCAGGGCTCCCTGGGTTCCGGGAGCAGGAAGCTTCCAGAAGGGGAGAGGTGGGAGCAGCAAGGGCAAGACGTTCTCATCAGCTCTAAGAACAGATCTGGGATGAGGGTAGGACAAGGAAAGAGAAGGAAAAAAAAAAAAGAAAACAAGGAAGAGGCAGTGAGGACAAAGACAGGTGCAGGAGACAGGGAGAAGCCGGCACAGGGAAGGAGTTGTCACGGGCCGCAGTTCACGTCGGGTCAGCAGCTGGCCCCCGCCCGGCTCCTCGGGCCTAGTCCTCCAGCCTTAGAGTCTACGTCAGAAGCTGAGGTTCTTACTCCCCTGTGTGTGCTGCTCTGCGTCTCCCTAAGCCTAAACTGCCCCTACACCCATGACTCCTGCCACCATCGCCCCGCAAACAGTCCCTGGCTTTGCACACCCACCAACCCATCACACGCTCCCTGCCATACCACGTGGGCCACACAAATAATACCACCACTGCACACACCACCAACACCCTCAATAGGTGTTTTCTCTAAGGGAACCCTCCTGGTGCCCAGGGTTCAGATCCCATTTCTCCCACAGTGACAACGTTTAGGTGACACGTGGCCGCCCAGAACAGAGGCCCCACCTCCCACCCTCCCTTGCAGTCAGGTGTGGCCGTGAAGCTAAGTTCTGGCCAACGCAGAGGGATGTCCAGGGCATGTCCTCCCTTTCCCTGAGCCACACTGAGCCGTGCAGATGGACTGGGGAGCCACAAGATGGAAAGAGCCCGGGCCCTTTCCAGCAGCAGGAAGCTCTGTTGCCTACGTGGAGCAGGGCCACCAAACCAGGCTGGACTTTACCAGGGAGAGAGTAGTAAAGCCATTATCATGACTGCGTCTCTGTCCCACACCCCTGACCCTAGAGGTGAGTGGCTCCAGCTGGCATAAAACCAGGTTCTTCAGGAGGTGCGTCCGGGAGGCTATGGCTTCCCCGGTCTAAGCTCCTTGGCCAGAAGATGAAGCCTCAGCTCACGTGTCTGGGTCAAACGGGTCCCCGTTGACCCAGTGGAATTCGTCCCCCACTCTGCGCAGACCAATCCAGGGCTCCCTCCGTGTGAACTTGAACATGAATTCCTGCACCAAGGAAAGAGGGAAACCTCAGTCAGGTGCGGTCTCCTGACTGCTCACACGTCCCCAGACTAACCTCAGCTTGGAAGACTGGCTCCCAAGATGCATAGACATGGAGAGGGTGACGCCTCACTGCATCCCAAGAGTGAGGAGCTGGGGTTACAGACACCCTGCACTCACGTGGAGCTGCCTGCGATGGCCTCCAAGGGACCCGGGCTCTGGGAGTGCACCACTGGGCCAGGAAGCCTGGAATAGGGTTTGTCTCCTAGCTCAGTGGGCCAGCATGCCTGCGTTCCTCACTTTCAGGAAGCCTGGAACTGCCTACTTGATGGGTTATCTGGGACACATCTCAAAGCTCAGGCTGGATGTCGTCCTACCCGCATATTCCTGGGCCTTTCTCTGCCGAAAGGAGCTATCAGACTGTGTATCAGAGAAAAACAGAAGCGACTTAGATTTTCTGCTAATTTGGATTGCATGAACTGTTGCCCTCAAAACCCAAAATGGCCAAGGGACCCACTAATTGTGTTTCTTTCACATTTCTAGTGATATAACTGTGTTAAATGAGAGATCAGGCCCTGATTTGGACTAGCAGAAGAAGCCAACGCGATTTTTCATTTCACAAGTGCAGGTATAATGTGTAATGCTCACGCTTCAATACTGAGTTGAGCTCAGCAAACCGGCCTCGGGTGGACATAGTTGGCCTTGACAATAGCAGTGGAAACAAGAGCCCCTCGTGGACCTGCTCAGACCCCATGGAGCCCACCTGCACCCCCCACCCCAGGCTGTGCTCTGGAAACAGGTCACAGGGGACACCAGGTCCTTGGGGCAGGGCTGTCCCTGAAGGTCCCCGCCCCACCAGCACGCACCAGCTCCTTCTGGCTCTGGATCACAGCCAGCGCGGCCTCGTGGCCGTGACAGTACTGCCTGCCCGTGTTCCAGTCTCTCGGTTCCTCAGAAAAGAAGTAGCATTTCCTTCCGTAGAGCAGCCAGTCCTCCGGGCAGGGTGCCTCGCACTTGATGCAGCCCTTGGAAGCTGCAGGGAAGAGGGGTCAGTATCCACCAGCACAGCGGGCCTCTGTGCGGTTCCCCAAGGCCCCCCAAGCTCCCTGCCACTCCCTCCACCTGCCTCCACTTAGGTGCCCATCAGCCACGTGCCTCGGGGGAGCGCCTGTCACAGTCCCTGGCAGGTAAAAGGCTGGTGGCTAAATGAGTAAGGAAAAGGAATTGGGACACTGGCGGGGACACCGCCCCGAGGGGAAGTGACAGCAGGTTAGGCCCCTGGGTTAAGCTCTCCTCTCTCTCCCCAAACTCCCCAAGGCGTGGAACCCGAGAAACTTGGACTTGGAAGGGACCTGGGGGCCATGCGTCCTCTCTCTCCAGCCAGGGTGGGAACCGTCCCGATGGGCCTGCTCTCACTGGCCACACCCTCATCAGCTAACACTGCTGAATTGCTGGAAAGATCCTTTGCAATTTTTGAGTTCCAACCTGCCTTCCCATGACCTGGAACCTGTGGGTTCAGGATCTGCCTCTGGAGTGACCCGGACAGACCTGGTCTGTCTTCCACCTCCTACTTGAAGAAGGACCCCTGCCTCCCCTCTTCCAGGATTGAACAGACACCGTCCCTTCCACAGTCCCTTGCAGGGACTCCAGAGCCTTCTCCATCCTGCCCGGCTCAGTACGGTGTGCCCACATCACCAGTGAAATGCTGCCACCAGAACAGGCTGGGACACGTCAGCTGTGGTCCACCACCCAGCAGTGATCACCGTACCCCTTCCAGCTGCTGTGGGTTTTCCAGTCTTCAGATGCTCCAGTGAGAAGAATCTGCTTATATGTGCCTATGTGCACTTTTCTGGGAAGGAGGCCCAGAACTTCCATGAGATTCTCTAAACCTCCTTGCCAAAAGCAATTCAGCCATACTCGCCAACTATTTTCCTATGATGTCTTTCTAAGCCAGGTCTCCCCTGTCCAGAGCATGTGTAAATCACATTTAAATCCAAATGCAGGATCTTGTGTTTATTTCTTCCACAGTCATCTCAATCACATTGGCTCATTTGAGTTTCTGAAGATAAATTTTAATCTTGATTTCTTTTTCATCTGTCATATTGAGCATCCCTCTTTCAGGTGTTTCACCTGTAGATTCCGTCAGCATATTTTTTTGTTTGTTCTCATACAAGAGATTGACTAAAATGTAGACCAGGACAGAGGCAAGAACAAGTCCATGGTACTTGAGCCCCCAGGGGAGCTACCCCCACACCAACACCAGTTAATTAATGGGCACTCTGGCATGCCTGCTCGATGAGCTCCAGGCCCACTTAGACCTACTGGCCATGCATTCCCACGAGGATCTCCAGGGACTCTTGTGTTTTACCGCAATCTCAATATGCTGTGTTTACCCATTGCCCTGTCCTCCCAACCTAGCAATAGAACAATTTGATTTGTAACAATTAGTCGAGGTGAACCCAGGCTCACCCCAGCGCTCGCCACATTCCTTGCTAAGCACTCACAGCTCCCTGCGTAGCCTGCGTGCCCTACAGGTGAGGGTTTGGTAGGAATTGATGTTATCAGTGGATTTTCCTCCCATTTTGAGGTCTTAGGGTGCTTCTCGAAGATGAAAGACAGAGGTCTTGAAGTCACTTTGCAAACCCTTCAGAAGCCATGACGTACTTTGACTTGAATCCATTAAATGCAGCAAATCCCAGGGTCATATAGCCTCTCCTCCCTTGCTTAGTAGCAGTTTCCCCTTTTGCATTCCTCCTTCACCCCTTTCAGCCCTACCTGCCACTCCGTGTTTCTCAGGCCTCTCCCCCTTGGAATGCTCTGGTCCCTCTACCTCCTGCTCTCTAGGAAACTATTCATTCTTCAGGGGTTAGCACATGTGTTCCCCACCTCTGGGAAGCCCCCAGGCAGTAACACCTCTACCACTGGGCAGGGAAGTTGATGTCATACATTTTAAAAAATCTCCAACACTTAGCCCAGGGCCTGACACACAGCCGGGCTCAATAAATGTTTGTTGAGTGAGTGAATGAGATCTCTAAGGCCCTTAACCCCAAACCGTCTCCTTCAAGAAGCATTACGTGACTAACACACACCAAGTTTGTTCTGCATTCCCGAAGCATTTTTGTGAACGTACCTAAGTTAACATCTCCACTTTCGCTGCACGGCTTAGCAAAGAGGACAGGTATAGTTGATGTGTGAATGTACTATCTTAGGCTAAAATCTCATCTAGAACCAACACTCTATTTCCTATTTACTTTGACCCCACAGAATTGGCGGTATGTCTGGAACCTTTCTTTACCTAATTAGACATGCTTTTGACAAGGTGTGTAGGAACTGAATTGCATAAATGCTCTGACATCTATGCTCACCCAGTATGCTCATCACCACCAGGATGGCGAACAGAAGCACTGCGATGGCCCCCAGCAGGAGACGCGTGGTGGTGTCTGAGGAGAGAGAAAGGGGTTATTGCCTGGCACATCCCCACCACCCATCCCCACCTCCAGCCCCAAGTCCTGATAGTGAGAAGCTCGGGGGCTGTGTTTGAACAAGCCCTCCAGGAGACTCTGATGCCGCAGTCTGAGGTGCCGTTCTAAAGCACGGGTCTGTCTGATTCTGCGATCCCCCTGCTTAAGAACCCTCCATCCGGGGCTATGCACTTGAACTCCTTCTGTGGCTGTCGGAATTTTCCAATCTTTCATCTCCTGCTGCTTCTCTACCTCATCCCTGGTTTCAGCCAGACGAACTCCTTGAAATACCCCAGTCCATCCTCACAGCCCTTCAGCTGGGTCTTTGCTCCCAAATTTCTTCTCCTCCACTGCAGTCTCTTGAAATCCTGCCCCACACCCTCCATTCTCTTCACGAAAGCTTTCCCGATCCTCTGGCTTCTCCCTTTTAAATTTATATTTATTGTTCTCACGTAAAATTTTAATTTGATGTTTAATGAAAGAACCCTTTCAGACTTCAGACACAGGGTCTTTGAAAGGTTTTTTGTGATAAAATATACATAACATAAAAGTTGCCATCTTAACCATTTTTAAGGGTGCAATTTGTGGCATTAATTATATTCACAAGGTTGTGCACTGTGAATTTGCAAAATTCCACTGTCTATTTGCAAAATGTTTTCATTACCCCAGACAGAAACTCTGTACCAATTAAGCATTAACACCTCATTCCCACTTCCTTCCAGCCCCTGGTAACCTCTAATCTGCTTTCTGTCTCTATAAATTCATCTATTCTAGGAACCTCATGTAAGTGAAATCATACAATATCTGTCCTTTTGGGTCTGACTTCGTTCACTTAACATAATGTTTGCAAGGTTCATCCATGTCGTAGCACATCAGAATTTCATTCCTTTTTCATGGCTGAATAATATTCCATTGTATAATTATATACATTTTGTTCATCCATCCATCCATCCATTGACAGACACTTGGGCTATTTCCATCTTTCGGTTATTGTGAATAATGCTGCTATGAACATTGGCAAATATCTGTTTGAGTCCATTTTCAATTCTTTTGGGTATATACCTAGGAGTGGAATTGCTGGATCATATAGTAATTCTACATTTAACTTTTTGAGGAACCACCAAACTGTCTTCCACTGCTGCTGCACGATTTTGTATCCTACCAGCAATGCCAACGCACAAGTGTTCTAATTTCTCCATCTCTTCACCAACACCTGTTAGTTTCCATTTTTGTTTGTTATAGCCATCCTAGTAGGTGAGAACTCCCTTTCTATTTTTAACCATTTTTAAAACCTTTTAAAAGTTATATGTGGGGGCTTCCCTGGTGGCGCAGTGGTTGAGAGTCCGCCTGCCGTTGCAGGGGACCCGGGTTCGTGCCCTGGTCCGGGAAGATCCCACATGCCGTGGAGCGGCTGGGCCCGTGAGCCATGGCCCCTGGGCCTGCACGTCCGGAGCCTGTGAGAGCAGTGAGAGGCCCGCGTACCGAAAAAAAAAAAAAAAGTTATATGTGTGTATAGATGAAAGAAGTGTCTCCACAGCCCAGTGCTGGGCTGTCCACCATTACTCACCCATGACGAGCTAAGTACCAAAATCGAGAGGAAGTATCTAGAAACTTACAGCAATTCAGCATTGCTGTGACATCCAAGTGCCTGATACGGTTTCTAGTAATTTGTCTGTATTGTACTTCACAACCAATTGGGAAAAGAAACCTGGTCCTTTATCAAGGATCTGAAAAGCAACAGAACTGAAGTCAAGAAATTCTATCAGGCTTCACTAAACAAACTAACAACCAAAGAACATTGCCCCTTCCACAGAGGCAACTACTTCCAACCCTTTTAGCTAATTCTTTTGGTATTTACCTCCAAATCTCTAAAAGCTTTGTGTATGTCAATACTTTTTGACTTTTCTATTTAAGACACTACTTATTAACTTCCCACAGTAATGAGGAAGATTTAATTCTCTGCATGACTGTCCCCATCTTGACCACTCACACACTACCTGCTCTCTCAACATCATAGTTTGTGTTACACTGATAATTAGGTGTTCTTCTCGTATGGCAATGTAAATGCTACTCCCAGGAAAGCTATGCAGTGTATTACGATCTTTATTTCTACACAACTTCTTGTTTCCCTGTAATTAATCATTTTCCTTTGCTTACACTTCTGTGTGCTCATCATTATTTCAACTTCAAAACTCCTTTAAGTTGATGAGGAAAAATCAGGAATTCTACTTCACCTTTGACTTAGTCTGCACAGGCTGCGCTAACAAAAACCACAGACTGGGGGCTGAAACAACAGACACTTCTCTCTCACAATTCTGGAGGCAAGGAAGTCCAAGGTCAAGGTACCAGCAGATTCCATTCTTGGTGAGGGCCCCCAGGATGGGATTAGTGCCCTTATTAGAAAAGGAAGAGCCACCAGAGAGGAGAGAGGAAGCCCTCACATCCACTTTGCCTTTGCTATTTCCTGAAGATTTTTTTCAACTTTATCTTCCCACTCTCTACTGAATCTTTTATTTCTACAATTATTTTTAACTGCTAAGGTTTTTTTGGGTTTGTTGATGCTGTTCCCTGAATACTCCCTCTTAAAGCATCCTGTTCTTTTTTTTTTTTTTTCTTTTGCGGTACGCGGGCCTCTCACTGTTGTGGCCTCTCCCGTTGCGGAGCACAGGCTCCGGACGCACAGGCTCAGCGGCCATGGCTCACGGGCCCAGCTGTTCCGCGGCATGTGGGATCTTCCTGGACCGGGGCACGAACCCGTGTCCCCTGCATCGGCAGGCAGACTCTCAACCACTGTGCCACCAGGGAAGCCCCCTGTTCTTATTTTAATGATGCAGAATTTTCTCTTATCTCTCTGAGGATATTACTGATAGTTTTTTAGGGTTTTTTTAGGGGGGGAGGGGGGCTCCAGAGGGGGTGGGGGAGCGGTGGGCAGAAAGTTTAATCTGTATAATCTCTGTTTTCTCCAAACTGTTTTTTTTTTCCTGTTCATTTGTTTTGATCTCTAGCTTCCATGTCAGAGACTTCCCTCAGATGTCTGGAGATCCTTGGTTATTTGTTCATGATTAAGGCAGGAGGAATAGGACTTCACTGGCACCTCTGAGACAGGAAGAGGGGCTTATTAACTGTGAGGGTCATGGCAGAGTGACGGGCTGGTCCTCAAGGCTGTTTGTTGACCTTGGGTTTTTCCTCTTGGGTCAGTGTCCCTGGAGACTGCTCTTCTGGGAAAAGAGGCTAGGAGGCCATCCTGAGCCCTCAATACATAAATGTCGCCTTAACTGCTTGCTCTCAAGTGTGTTGGTGTCCGGAGGCCCTCTCTCCCCAGGGCAGAGGGCTGGGGATGGGCTCACAGGGTGGGGAGAGGATGTGGGGATTTGAAGTCTTCCTAACAAGCGTTCAACCAGCCCTCCTGATTTCAGCTCCCTCTTCATTCACGGCCGTGCTGACTGGTGCCCCGGTCTCTGCGCTGTGGGGTTCCTGTTTGTGACTCAGGTTGCTCCTCTGCTTCCTGAACTTTCTTAGGCCAGTGGATTCAGTGTCAGTTACACCATCGTTGATCCCTATGTGTTTGTTTGTTTGTTAAATTTATTTATTTATGTTTGGCTGCGTTGGGTCTTCATTGCACCGCCAGGCTTTCTCTAGTTGCGGCGAGTGGGGGCTACTCTTCATTGCGGTGCGCGGGCTTCTCATTGCGGTGGCTTCTCTTGTTGCGGGCACGGGCTCTAGGTGCACGGGCTTCAGTAGTTGTGGCTTGCGGGTTCTAGCGCGCAGGCTCAGTAGTTGTGGCGCACGGGCTTAGTTGCTCCGGGGCATGTGGGATCCTCCTGGACCAGGGCTCGAACCCGTGTTCCCTGCCTTGGCAGGCGGATTCTTAACCACTGCGCCACGAGGGAAGCCCCTCGTTGCTATTGTTTTGTCTCCTGTTCTTGTTATCCTTGTGACCTTTTAAAAATCCCTTTACGGTTGTATTAATGAGCTTTGGAAGAGGAAGAAAATAAACGCAGTCTGCCATCTTTACTTGCAAGTCCAACAGACATCCGGGAGTCCTTCCTATGAGCACGGTCTATACTGGCAAGTGACCAGGAGTCCAGAGGTGGGTGCCTTCTGGCACGGTAAAAACAGAGGCTCACGCCTGCCCTCGAGGGCTGGGCTCCTTCTGTATCTGCTCTGCTGTCCTCAGGGGCAGCTTGTTGTAAGACTAATCCCCTTGAGCTGCGTATGAATCCTGCCTTTCCCTTCTTTATTTTTTTTATTTTTTACTTTTTTTTGGCTGCACTGGGTCTTTGTTGCAGCTCGCGCAGGCTTAGTTGCGGTATGTGGGATCTTAGTTCCCCGACCAGGGATCAAACCCAGGCCCCCTGCATTGGGAGTGCAGAGTCTTAACCACTGGACCACCAGGGAAGTCCCTCCTTTCCCTTCTTTAAATGCCTCTCAATCCTCTTCTATAACCCTGGCACTGCAATAAGAGCGTAGCATCGTCAGCCACTTCACGGGGGTTCAAATCCCAGCTCTGCCACTTTTTAGTGGCAAAGCTACTTAGCTTCTATTTTATTTCATTTTCCTCGTCTTTCAAATGAAGTCATAATAGTGTCTCCCTCTTAGAATTTTATGAGAATTCAACGTATAGGCCTTAGAGCAGTGCCTGGCATGGTAAGCTCTCCCTCAGTGTTAGCAGTTACCATCATGATGGTAATCGGCCCATGGGCTTCTCTAGGGTGAGGGCAGTGCTTTCCTTACGTCTGGGTTCCTTATAACAGGGCTCGGTCATTGCCTTGCATGTTACAGAGCACCCACTGATACTAAAGAACACAAAGGGAATCTAGCTACCCTGAATGACAGTGCCCTTGGCCGTGCGGATATACACCTGCTTTCAGGGAAAGGGAAGTCTGTGCCTGTGTCTCCAGCATTGCCGGAACTGAGGACTCTCTTCATTCTCTCATGGGGATGACTGCTCTGGCTGCTGCACTGTGGACAGAGAGAGGGTGTGCTAGAGTCTGACACGCCAAAACAATGTTGTATTAGTTTCCTAGGTTGACGTAACAAAGCACCACAAAGCAGGTGGCTTCAAACACCGGAAGTGTGTTGTCTCGCGGTTCTGGAGGCTAGAAGTCCACGATCAAGTTGTCAGCAGGGCTGTGCTCCCTCTGAGACCTGTAGGGAAATCCTTCCTTGCCTTGTCCTCGTTCATGCTGGTTGCCTTGCCTTGTCCTCGTTTATGCTGGTTGGCTGGCAGCTGCGTCACTGCAGTCTCGGCCTTCGTCGTCACATCCTTCTCCCTGTGTGTCTCTTTGTCTTCATGTGACCACCTCTTATAAGGACACCAGTCATATTGGGTTAGGAGCCCACCCTGCTCCAGTATGCCCCCATCTGAACTAATTACAGCTGCAATGACCATATTTCCAAATAAGGGCAGATTCTGAGGTGCTGGGAAGTTAGGACTTCAACATATCTCTTTGGGGGGGATACAATTCAAGCCGTAACAAATGTCTAACTCAGCAGTCCTTCCTTCTATGCAATGGCCCTTATTAGATGGAGTTTGAGGGTGCAGTTTATTTATGTTATAAATGTATATGATTTAGCCTAATGTTAGAAGGAACAACTGAAAAAAACCTGGCACCCAAGCCCAGACAAATCTCCCAACACCCTCATATCCACAGTGCAAAAGAGAATCATAGCTGACGTCTCTAAGTTGCCAGGGCCACGGCCTGGAAAGCATACTCTTGACTGTCACAAACTATCAAATGCAGAGTTTGGTAATTTTTACATTTTTAAGAGGCTTTGCTAAATGCATGTGTGTGGTTTTGAGCAGGAAGTTGTGGGTTTATGTCTTATCAAGAAACTTTCAACATTAAAAATTCAGAATTGGTGAGCACTGGAAAATCTATAGCCTGAGATTTGCAGAATCACTCTGTCCCCACTCCTGTACCCCCAGGCTGCTTTTCCTCACCCTCCCTACCCCAATGCCAGAAATATTCCCATCTCCCATCACCTCCAGTCTTTCCAGAACCCAGGCGGGAGCTCTGGATCACTTTCCCAGCCTGTCCCCCAAGGCTGAGGGTGGGAGGAAAGGTTAATATCCACAGGGAGAGGACTCAATCAGGAGAATTTCTGTTTGGCTTCCTATTTATAAAGCTAACTGTTCATCGAAGGAGAGTCTTAAAGACCTGGGCTCTAATCCCAGCTTCAGATTTAAGACGTTTTCCACGTCACTTAACCTGTGAAGAGGAAAAAGCATCTGCTGGAGGTGGCAGGGCTGTCTCAGGAGCGCGGGGAGGGGGGCTACATGCGTCAGAAGCACAATTTGATTCTCTCCAATTAGCCTCCCCAAGCCGCATGTTGGTCAGCTCAGGACAGAGTAAGAGGTTTCACATCAGAGGGCCTCGTGGCAAACCCGACGGGATTTCACGAGTGAGAGAGCAACGTGCATCCTTGGGCAAGACACTTAGCCTCTCTGAGTCTCAGTTTCCTCATATATAAGATAGGTACACCACTCACCAAGCCCCTGCAAGGGCAGATGTGAGGGTTAAACACGACAGCTATTGTGAAAGCCCCAGCACGGGGCTCGCACTTTGTAGGTACTTGATAAATATTCGGTACGTGGTGATACAGGAGCACAGGCCCCCTGAGGGTTCAGCTTGGTCAAATCAAGAAGTCTCAAGACAGAGGCTTGGCTAAGCAAGGGCTGCAAAACCCCTTGGTCCCCAGACCTGGCAGAGCCCTCATCCCATCACGGGTGTTTCTCAGGGTCTGTGGACTGGGCTCATTATGAGGACGTGTTTGGGGCCGGAAGTGGACTCACAGTAGGCAGACCAGCAGTCAAAGGATTTCATTGAGCAGTTGGTCATACACTTTCCCTGGGTTCCCTCACCAGGGATGCCGGGCTCTAGGGACTGGGGAAAGGGATCATCTGCACACAGCCTACACCCCAGCACCTTTGTCTGTGTAGCCCCGAGAGGCAGAAATCCTTATCTTGCTTAGCAGATGAAGAAACTGAGGCTCAGACAAGTTTGAAAACCTGCCAGCCCGCTGGCAGTGGAAGGATCTGGCTCAGGCTTACCCAACTCCAGAATCAGTGCTCTTTGCACTGCAGCAGGCTGCCTCAGCCCCTGTCCTGTGATTTCTGCAAGGACAGGGATGTTCCCAGTGCCTAGAGCTGCGCTGGAACAGTGGGGCCTCCAGGAGTGTTTGTGGGAGGTGAGGAAGAGTGCGTGAATGTGGGGGGATAAGCACACGGCAGGACCCTGGAGAGCACCATCGTGGTCCGAGAGCTCCCCTCTCCCCGCCGGAGATGCGGCGCCCAGGGAACACCCAGGAGATACTCGGGACCAGTGGAGGGGAGGCCCCTGGCAGGGACACAGACTCCACATCCTAAAACTCCTGTGGAAAAGGCCCACAGGCCCCAGATGCTGAGCCCCCAAGGTCCACAGGCACCAGGGTGGGGCTGCTCCTGGTAGACCACGGGAACGAGGGCAGGGGCCAGAGGTGCCACGAGACACAGAGCCAGGCCAGGCAGGGAGCCATGTCCAGACAGGCGAGACGAGGCTGGGCCACAGGTGGGCACTGAGCACAGAGTGGGCTAGACTCCACAGGGCCTGGAAGACCCAGTGTCCTGAGAGACCCCCTGGGCCATTTCCTGCCGGGCGTGCGGCTTCTTCTTCAGCCTAACTTGCAGGTGGTCGGCCCAGCCATGGCTGGGAGTGGGAAGCAGAAGGGGCCAAGGTCAGGATGGGAGGTAAGACGGGAGCCAGCCAGCCGGAGGCACTGAAAGAGGCCGCACCACCCCTGAAGTGGCCCCTAAGCCCTGGGGGTTAGAATGAGGTTAGGGCAGCCCCTGGAGAAATGCTTCCGCATGAACGAGTGGAGAAATACAGGCAAGAGGCGTGAGCAACTTCAAGAAATAACTTGGGCAGGAGGGAAGCAGGGGGTCACAGGCAAATCTAACAGTGAGCCCGAAGGTACACGACAAAGAGAGGGTCTGTCCCCCTTTATTCAGCTCAGCTCTCCCCAGACCGAAGGTCCTCTGCAATGGCTGTCCTACACTGAGTTCCAACATCTTTGCCTCCTTTGTCCCAAATCACCATCCAGGTGTCCAGCTTTCCCCTCAGAGTCTGCACAGCCCCTCCTCAGGCCATCTGTGTCCCTTGGCCTACCAGCCTTTGGGCCAAATGCTGACAGAACTGTCCCCCCCCTCCCTGCTTGGCCAGGCACCTGCCCTGGCTGGCACTGGTTATGTCCCTCCCCTGACCACGGCCCCGCCTTCCTCACTGACCTGGCCTTGGTCTGACCCCTCTGGGCCACCACCACTTCTCCAAGGGCCACCCACTGTCTCATTCTATGCTTCTATCTCTCAACAGCCGCTTCAGACAAAGTCCACACACTTTGGCAAGGCCTGGGTGGCCACTCACGGTCTGGGCCCTCCAGACTCCTCTCTTCTCACTGCGCCCCACCCCGATCCTGGTATTCTGGAGGTCAGTTCCCCACAAGGCACAGGCGAGTCCTCGCCACTTGATCCCTGAACGTGTCACTCCTCGAGCCTGGTGCACCCATCTTTCTCTTTCCACACCTCCTAAGAGGTCACCTACTCCAGGAAGCCCTCCTTTTCTGACACTCCTTCCCTAATGGTTGGGTGATCCAGGTCCTGGGCTTCCCTAGTTGATGCCATCCAGGCAGGTCCTCGGCCTTTGGACTCCGGGTGTCCAGAGTACCAGCCCTCCGGGCAGCTCCAGCACCTCCCACAACGCACAAGTGGCCACACAAGTTAACTGAACTCATGAACTTGAAATCTGTCTTCCACTTAGGTGACCGCCCCCTTGGCCAGTCAGGGGTCAGGCCGTGAGCCCCTCTGACTGGAAGAGGTAGGTGGGACCCCCGACTTGCAGGGAAGGCCCTCTGGCCGATTCTCCCTCCAGGCACCACCAGCGCCCCATCCCCCAACCCCCTTCTCACGGGGCATTAGCACCGCGTCGGGGTCCATAGCTTTTGTCACTTTGCCCAAAGCACTTTCACTGCTATAGGGTCAAGCCACTCTCTCAATATGCCTATCGGGTGAGTGCCGGACAGTAACTGTCCCCCTTCACTCATAAGGAAACAGGCTCAGAGCGTGAAACCTGCTCCCAAGGTCAAAGAGGGAGTTAGCTGCAGAGACAGGGTCAAGGTTGAACTATAGGCGGTCCCCAGTTACCTGTTCCCCACCGCCCCACAATGTGGCATCTGATGCCCTGGCAATCCTGCGGGTTCCAGAGTCGCGCTCCCCGCTCTCCCCACCGGGAGACCGGCCAAGGTGACTCTGTCCCGCCTCCCGGGTCCCCGGGCCGGGGGATGGAGGGCCGCTAGGCGCTTACCCTCCAAGGCCGCCTTCCAGCTGGTGCTGCCCTCGTAGCCCGACCCCGATCGCCGCAGCAGCCCCTCGGGACCGCGGCCCTCCGCTTCGGCTGGCGAGCGCAGCCTGGGCGCGGCGGGGGCGGGCGCGGGGCGGACGGCGGGGGGCGGCGGCGGCCGGGCCCGCGCGGGGGGCTCCTGGGCCGGCTCCATGCCTGTCGCTGCGCCGCGCCGCGCCCGCGGAGGTGCGGAGCCCGGCCCGACGCGCACTCTGCGCTCCGCGCGCCCTGCGGGCCCCCCAGGCCGGCCTCGGGTGGGCGAGGGTCGGGGCTGGCGCAGGCCGAGGCTGAGCCCGGCTCCCCGCGCCGGACCCGCTGCGCCCGGCGGCCGCCACCGCCTGGGTCCCCGCGCGCCGCGCCTGCCCCGCTGAGCCGCAGCCTCCGCGCAGAGCCGGGGCGGGGGAGGAGGAGCGCGGGGAGGTGCGGCAGGGCAGGCGCAGGGAGGGAGGAGGCTCGGGGCGCGAGGGGACCCGCAGCCCCGCCCCCCGGCCTCCCGCCCCCTCGGCAGGAGTCCAGATGCTGCGGAGCCGGGAGCGCGGACCCTGGAGCCGGGAGCCCTGGCTTCTAATCCAGGTCCACCTGGCAGCCTCCTGCTTGTCCTCTGTTAAAACGGGAATCAAGTTCATGCGGCTCAAGGAAGATGAGGGGCTTTCCTCTGGGCTACCCTGGAGCCAGAGCAGAGGGGTGAGGGCTGTGTCTTCGGCCAGAATCGGCGAGCACGAGAGAGCAAAGTGCCGACGGAGCAACATTTCAGATTCAGTTAACATTGAGCATCTAGTAAGTGCCAGGGGGCTTTACAAACGTGAACTGACATCACCCCCAGTTTAGGATGAGGACCGGAATTAGAGAGGTCAAGGGCATTGCTGAAGGCGGCACCGCACGAGCGCGCGGTTGACTGGTTTTCTGACTCCCAGGCCCGGGCTCCCTCGATGGTCTTCACTTGGGCACTCTTTCCGTGGCTGAACCCGGGCCACCTCCGTCTCCACGCCCAGCCCCACGTCTGCGTCCTCTCTCAGCCCATGATTCCTCATCCTCAGCCTTCCTGCTCTGTCCCCCACCACCAGATCCAATCAGTACCGACTCCTGTGAACCGTCCCTTTCAGAGGCTCCCTTCTCACAGCCCCTCGCCAAGTACAAGTCCATTTCATCTGTCTGGCCGCAGCCTCAGTCTCCTTACGGTCTCCCTCGGCTCTTGCTTCCTCCTGTCTCAGCACCAGAGGCATCTTCGTAAAATGTGAACCTCACCAGTCCTTCAGGGCCCCCTCTACCTGTGGGCTTGGTCCAACTTCTTTTTTTTTTTTTTTTGCGGTACGCGGGCCTCTCACTGCTGTGGCCTCTCCGGACACAGGCTCCGGACACGCAGGCTCAGCGGCCATGGCTCACGGGCCCAGCTGCTCCGCGGCATGTGGGATCCTCCCGGACCGGGGCACGAACCCATGTGCCCTGCATCGGCAGGCCGACTCTCAACCACTGCGCCACCAGGGAAGCCCTGGTCCAACTTCTTACAAGGCTACAAGGCCCCTCTTTCAGGCTTCATCTCCTTCTTCCCCTTCTCTGCTGGCCCCAGACACACCCAACTGTGTTCTGTCTTTCCTCCAGGCCAGGAAACATTCTCTCCCCTCTGCCTGAAATACGTTTCCTCTTGGTCCTTCTCATCCCAACCTGTAGCCCCTCACACACCAGTTTGCCCACGTAACGTCTGCTAATGCTTCAGATCACACATCCTCTAGGATGCCACATTCGTTTGGATTCGATTCGGCAGACTGTAAGAGAAGACCCCAAGAACAAAGGCTTAGACTCGAAAGTCCAATAAAATAAGTCTGGAGCTGGTCAGCCCAGGACTGGGCTGAGCTCCGAGGTCATCAGGACCCAGTCTTCTTCCCTTGGGCAGTGTTTTTACCACCTTCTAACACACTCCGTGTTCCTGTCTCTAGAGTTCCATCCCAGGTAAACCTGGGTCCTCCTATGTCTCCAGATACAGGCTCCTTGTCTTAGGGTTAGATAATAGGAATGAGTCCTGCCCACAAACTCAGAGGTTGGGGGGAAAAATTTTCCTTTTCCTTTAAATTAACTTAATTGTAACTTCAGGTCACCATCTGCTAAGGTGGTAGCATATTCCAGCTCATTTTTTAAATTGAGATAAAATTCACCATTTTAACCATTCTAAAGTCTACAATTCAGTGTCTTTGAGTACATTCATAATATATTCACGACATAGTGCGACCATAATCACTATCTAATTCCAGAACATACCCTAAAGAGAAAGCTGGTCACCCCTCATCTCCCTCTCCTCCAGCCCCTGCCAACCACGAGCCTGCTTTCTGTCTCTATGAATTTGCCTAGTCTGGGTATTTCATATCACTGGAATCCTACACTCTGTGGGCTTTCGTGCCTGGCTTCTTTCACTTAGCACGTTTTCGAGGGGCATCTGTGTTATAGCATATGTCAGTCTTTCATTCCTTTTCATCTCTGTCTGTTTTGAAGGCTGTTGTCCTTCCAAGGTGGTATCAGAGTCCCTGAGGCTTATGAAGGAGACCCTGGCTGGCACCTGTCCTCCGAGCCGGGCAGGCCCTGCTTCCTGGCTTTCCTGGGATACGGAGTCTTTGCTGGGGCTGGGGCTCTGGGGCCAGAGCTGCCTGTCCTGGCCACCGAGCCATGTGGGTCCAGAAGGCTCTCATGGAGTAGTAGTGACCCTGCTGCCCTGGAGGAGCCCCCAGACCTCTCTGCCCTTCCCGGGCAGGGGCCCGCCCTCCTCACCTCACCGCTTCTCCAAGGGCCCCCTCTCTCCAGGACACCCCATCACCTCTTCCGTGGCCTTAGGTTTTTAGTACAGATCAGCTTCATTTTCAGGCTGCCTTGCTGTCTGCCCCACCACAATTATTAAGGCAAAGACATACAAAGCCTGGCGAATTGCTTACAGTTAGGAAATATGTAGAGAGCCAAACAAAAATTTCATGAGAATAGGTTATCCTACTACCTGCCAGAGTGTCATGGTTGGCCCTGCCTCCCCACATGCACTGAGCAGTTCTGGAACGTTGGTGTTTACTAGACCAGGAGGGCACAGAGTTGCGAACCCGAATGTGCAGGGGCAGACATTTGAAGGAAGGAAGGAAGGAGTAAATCCTACCAGTGGGGGCTGTGGGGGACCCCCTCACTCAGGTCAGTGGGTTATTGCCAAGTGGCCATGCTGCTCCACTGTTAACAGCGCTTCCCAGCATTTTGGTGTTTTCCAAAGGGGTTGGAAAGATGAGTTGTCATATGAAACTTCATAATTTTTCATTCTGACAAATAATTCATATTTTAATAGAAAACTTGTATAAGCCCCAAAATAATAGCCACAGCGCGCGCGCACACACACACACACACACACACACATCTATATGATTGATTCAGCCTCTGGGCTACCAGTTGACAGTCTCTGATTTAAGGATACACTTGATGTCAGGGACCCCATGTAGCACAAGACATCACAAACCCGTAGTTAAATTGTCACTGGATAAGACCCCTAAAGACAAATACCTCCTAATTAGGCAAGGGCCTCATTTGCTGGCCTATCTACCCGTCTGGAAGGAAACTTCCTCACTGCTTATTATGTGAGGATACGGTGTGGGTCCTCATGGTTACGAGCAGGTGCTGAACTCGGAGGATATTAGGAAAGGTATTTCCATATGGATGAGGGCTGAACCTATATGCGGGTTGTAAGTTTCTCTGCTTATTCCTTTGGAGTAGGCTTGAGAAATCACACCGCCTACTCCCCATACATCAATGAAATCACCTGAGATCTGCAACCAGACTGCCTATTACTGTGGGACACCAGGAAGGTCTTAGCTCTTGGCAGTAAGAGGAGTAGGAACAGATCATTTATAACAACAAACATAAATAATTCACTTTACTGTCCGTAAGTTAATAAAGTGAAAAAATGGTGAAACCAACACAAGTAGAAGACTAAGTACTGGTGGTAGAATATATTTTATTACATGGCTGTGTTTTGGCATAGTTTCCTTCGCAGAGTCCGTTCTTGGCTGTCTACAATCAAAGTCTCATTGCCAAGTCCATGTGAGTATTGTTGTATAACTCACTGTGCTGCTTGGAGCCATGGGGTCTTCAAGGTCCTTCTCCCTTGGGTTCAGGAAGACACTGTCCTTTTTGTGGCACAGAGGAGACATCCTTCTGGTGAAGAAGTTCCTCTCCACTGGGGCAGAGCCTCCCCTCCGTCAAGTTGATGTGTATTTCTCTGTAGAGCGTGGCTCTTCTTGCTGAAATAAGTCTCCACTCCCCTGTCCTGTCCTTCTTTGTCACAGGGCCCCCAGTGATGTGATGATGTGGTTTGTCCTCTGCTGGGTTTTGGTTTTGTTTTGTTGCGTTTGGTTTTGGTTTTGGCTTGCACAGCGCAGCTTGCGGGACCTTAGTTCCCCTGGGCGGTGAAAGCGCGGAACCCTAACCACTGGACCTCCAGGGGATTCCTAGGTCCTCGCTGGTTTCCATCAGGCCAGATGATGACTCTGAATCTTTCTCATCCTCAACCTAACCCTAATACACTCTCTATGCTGGCGACCCCAAGTAGCGCACACAAACAGATTGTTCAAGCAGAAATACTGAGGGTAGTCAAAAGACTTTGGCCAAGAGATTTTCCTATCCCAGAGCCAACTGTGAGACACGCTGAACAATGATACTGTGGCCCAGGAAATGAGCGTCAGCTCCTGGACGTGGGCACACCAAAAGAGGATTGTGGTGAGTAAATCTTCGAAGCACCGGAATAATTTTGTATGGCCAGTGGTTTCCCGAAGGTTGTTCTCTGGAAGGAGGAGAGTCCACAGAAGTTAAAGCACGTGAAAGTGAAGGGGAGGGTAGGCAAGGCAGCAGCTGCGAAATCCCCGCGGCGTGGGCTTTTCTGCATCCAGGGAGAGAGGCACCGCACTGGTGCAGCAGGGCCTGGAGGTCACCCTGGGACTGAGGCTTTGTGAGCTGATGTGGGTTTCTCTGACAACACGATCCGCTTGGGATTTCAGGGGGCTTCCAGGCTATTTGTGTCCCAGTGCCATGGAGTAGGAACAGAACCACTGACTGCCCAGCTCACAGTCCTGACTCTGTCCCTTACTTCATCGAGGTTTATTTGTTTAACTTCCTCCTGCCTCTGTTTTCCTCATCTGAAAATCAGCATCTACCCCAGTGGGTTGTTATGAGTAATGAGTTCATGTAGGCGAACACGTACGAGAGACACCTAAATGTCAGTTCGCGGTACTCGCCTCCTAAGTCCCAACTTTCTCTCTTGCTGTTTTCTGCCTCTCAGCCTGTGGTCCCTGTGCTCTCGGCTTGTTGCAGAAAATTCAGCTTTTCCAATAGCGCTTGACCGGACTCTCAGCCATATTGGATTGCAGGTCACAGGCAGAAAGGGCCTCTCATGATAAAGCTGTATCTTCTTCTTTCTGTGTATGTTTTATTTTAACTTTAGTAAAAAAACACGCAACATAAAATTTACCATCTTAACCATTTTTCAGTGGCATTCAGTACATTCATTTTGTGCAGACATCACCACCATCCACCTCCTGAACTCCTTTCATCCTGCAAAACCGAAGCTCATTACCCATCAAACAACTCTCTGTTTCCATCTCCTCCCAGCCCCTGGCAACCACTGCTCTACTCTCTCTCCCTATGAATTTGACTAGTCTAGTTACCTCCTGTAAGTAAAATAGTGCACCTAGTCTGAGTGGCCACAATTTAATTAGTTGCTTCATTACTGGGTAATGACAATGGCCAGCTTGCTGCCGAGAAGAGAAGGCTCTCCACCTTCCTTGACTCAGCCAATTCCATATTCCAGGGTCACTTGCCAACCCCCCCTTTTTTTTTTTTTTGCGTTACGCGGGCCTCTCACTGTTGTGGCCTCTCCCATTGCGGAGCACAGGCTCCGGACGCGCAGGCTCAGCGGCCATGGCTCACGGGCCCAGCCGCTCCGCGGCATGTGGGATCCTCCCGGACCGGGGCACGAACCCGTGTCCCCTGCATCGGCAGGCGGACTCTCAACCACTGCACCACCAGGGAAGCCCCCAACCCCCCTTCCTGATGCCAGTTTCTATAGCAAGACTCTTCCTAGGGTGAGCTACAGAAAGCCCCGCCCAATTGGCTTAGGCCAAAAAGGAATCCATTGGCACATGTAACTGAAAGTTACACGTGAGCCCCAAAAGGGCTCCAGGTAGACCTAAGCCAGACTCTTACACTGTGTCATCAAGGCCAGCAGCTCTGTATTTTGGTTCCATTCTTCTCCATTCTGCCTGCCTACTCAGACTCCACACGATGGAACGTGCTCCAGGACCACACCTCCCCAGATGCAAGGTCAGCAGGAAAAAGAGAGCTTCTCTTCCCTAAATAATTCAGATAAAGTCCTGGCCCTGACTGACCTTGCCCGCACCCAGGTCATGTGTCCACCCCTGAACCAATCTCTGTGGTAAGGTCTGGGTCACATGTCCAAGCCTGTAGCTGAGGTCAGGGTCATCCTCACCCAAATCACAGGACTGAGAGTGGGGAAGAGACAAAGAAAATGCTACTGTCACAGGAAGAAAGGGGACAGCCTATTAGGCAGGAAAAAACAGCAAATGTTTGCCATATAGACAGTGGAATAGTAAAGCCCTTTAAAAAGAATAAAGTAAATCAGTATTTGTTGATTTGGAGCAATCTCCACGCTGAGTTAGAAGGAAGCAAGATGCAGAAAAGCAGCAGAGTGTGTGTCCACCTGTGGCCACCAAAAGATGCGTGTGTTCACGTACGCGTGTGTGCTTGTACAGGCATGAAGATTTTTGCGAGAATATACAAGAAACAGTTCATGGGTATTTACCTCTGTACAGCGGAACTGGGGGGCATGGGACTTCTTTTGTTTTCTGTCCTTCTGAATTTTTAGCTGAATATGTGTACATTTTCATTAACTATCAACTTACCAGGCCCCACCTTTAAGTCGTATTCAGAGCATCTGTGTTAGAATTGTTACCTCACAGAAACTGGGGAAGATCACTGGGTCCGTGGAATCTGTGGCCTGGCTGAGATTTTGACTGAGGGGCAATGGGTCTGGGATAGCGAGGCCCCAGGGCCCTGGGCCAGGAGCTGGGCAAAGCAGAGCCACCTGTCATGTTTTCTATGTCAGGGGTAGCGGCTGGGGAGCCATTCAGAGGGAAAGGGGAGCTTGGGACTCAGCTCTGAGAGCTCACAGCTGGGCACTGTCTTCCTTTTTCAGGAACAAAGAGAAAACTAGCATCTGGGTGGGCCTGGATTTGGGGTCCAAAGCATCTTTGGAAGGATCTCAGAGCAGCTACAAGTCCCCTCTTTGGCACCCTGGCCCCAAAGGTGCCCCCAGAAGTGCTTGATTTTGCCTTGGCCGTGAACCCACTTACCGTTATTTATATAAGGTGATTACCGTTTACATCTAGATATCGTGTAGCAGAAACATTCTGCAAATTGCTAAAACGTCAAATCAACTCTGCGGTATCGTTTCTAAGTGCAGGGACAGCGTCTGCCCCTGTGTGTTAAGACTTCATCACGTGCTGCGCAGGTGGCTGGGCCATCTGCTTACAACCTTCCAAAATTAGGAGCCCAGGAGACACCCCCAGACTCGTGACCCAGGAACTGCCAGCCACCTTCCCAGACACCCCACTTCCCCAACCTGAAAATCAAGCCAAGAGAGATCAAAAGCTCTTCCTTCAACAAATTCTTTAACAATTATTGAGCATCAAATACACACTGGGCACATTGCTAGGTGCCAGGAATACAGAGGCCAAGGACACACCCAGCCCCGGCCCTTGGAGCTTCATGATGAGAGCCTGAGCAGCGGATGGAAGCTGAGCCGCCTGGTGAGCACACTGGCTACGAGCTCTGAGAGTGAGAGGGCAACTGTGCTCAGCATTTCCTGATGGAAGCAGCCTCTGCAGGCAAGAAAAACTGTTCCTGGCCAAAAGATTGACTTCACAATGAGAATGATGTCTCAGGCATTAGCCCTCTCCCTGGAGGGTAACAGGAACCTGCAAGTGACCCAGAAAACTTGCACCAAGTCTTTGTTGTATTCACCAAATCTGACTTTGTACTTTTTTTCTAAAATGACAAAAATAAATTTTTAAAATTATAAAGTTAATACATAAGCTGTTTTCATGCAAACAATATATAAAGTTTTTAATTTTAAACTTTCGCTTGCATTTGGTATACTACATATGCTTCTAAGTACTTTTTAATATATGTAAAATATTTATGATTTTTTTTTTACAAAAGTTAATACATTCTGCAACTTGCTTCTTATGTCACTTCATATAGCTCTCTTGCATTCTTTTTTAACACTTACATAGAATTCCATAGTTTGGAGATACCATAATTATTATTACTTCATTATTCTCCTAGGGATGGACATTTAAATTGTTTCTAATTTTTTAATAGCACAGGCAATGCTGCAATGAATATTCTAGCATATTTACTTTTGTGCCATCGTACAAGTGTTTCTTTTTCTTTTTGGCTGTGTTGGGTCTTCGTTGCTGTGCACGGACCCTCTCTAGTTGCGGCGAGCGGGGGCTACTCTTTGTTGCGGTGCATGGGCTTCTCATTGCGGTGGCTTCTCTTGTTGCGGAGCACGGGCTCTAGGTGTGCGGGCTTCAGTAGTTGTGGCATGCAGGCTCAGTAGTTGCAGCTCGTGGGCTCTAGAGCACGGGCTCAGTAGTTGTGACTCACGGGCTTAGTTGCTCCGCAGCGTGTGGGATCTTCCCTGATCAGGGCTCGAACCCATGTCCCCTGCATTGGCAGGCCAATGTGCCACCAGGGAAGTCCCTGTACAAGTATTTCTATGGAAGAAGTTTCCAGAAGTGGAATTACTGGGTCAAAAGTTCTCTGAAATGGTTCAGCTTGAGTTTGAAGTGAAAATACTGTGTAAGTAAACATTCTGCAGAGCAGAGAGTTATTAAATAATGCACAAGATGAATTATTCAGAGTGATATTTAAAGCGTGCCCAAGGGTATGCTTTGTGCCTTTGGGCTGCCTTGTCAGAAATGTTCCAGTTTCCTCGTGAGGACAGGAAGTCAGCAGAGCAGGATTCCTGAGCCGGGGTCTCCCTGATCCCACTGACAGGAACGTGTGAAGGGTTTTGATGGCAGCATCAGAATTGTTCACGGACTGAACGCATCAGTTGATCACACAAGAGGATGGATCACATGTGCGCATGAGAAGCCCTCAGACTCCTAAGTGCTGTTCTGAAGAGAGAACAGTGTACCCCAGAGGCATTTGGGTGTCAGCACCTGTCCTCACACAGCACCTGATCCTCTTCCTGCTTAGGTAATAAGCTCCAGGTCAGTTTCTCACTTACTCAAAACTCACACTGTATATACTTGCTGTCTAAACCTCTTTTTTTTTCTTTTGGCTGTGTTGGGTCTTCGTTGCTGCGCGGGGGCTTTCTCTAGTTGCGGCGAGCGGGGGCTACTCTTCATTGTGGCACAAGGGGTTCTCACTGCGGTGGCTTCTCGTTGCGGAGAGCAGGCTCTAGGCTCGCGGGCTCAGTAGTCGTGGCACGCGGGGCTCAGTAGTCGTGGCACGCGAGGCTCAGTA
Source organism: Aethalodelphis obliquidens (assembly GCF_003676395.1). NCBI lineage: Eukaryota > Metazoa > Chordata > Mammalia > Artiodactyla > Delphinidae > Aethalodelphis > Aethalodelphis obliquidens. The sequence goes on from NW_020837949.1 coordinate 14,140,961, forward strand.
GTCGTGTCACGTGGGCTCAGTAGTTGTGGCTTGCAAGCTCTAGAGCATAGGCTCAGTAGTTGTGGCGCACGGGCTTAGTTGCTCCACAGCATGTGGGATCTTCCCAGACCAGGACTCGAACCTCTGTCCCCTGCATTGGCAGGCGGATTCTTAACCACTGCACCAGCAGGGAAGTCTCCAACATCTCTCTGATTGAATAACTTTCAACCTGAGAGAAGTGAGGGACCAAGCATCATATTTAGCCCCAAGTTCCCTGAATCTTACACAGTGCCTGGCACACAAGCGGTCTTGGCAAATGCTTCTTGTAGTATGGCACAGACTAATGTCAGCGCTAGTTGGGCTGTTAATTTACTACTGGGCATGGGTAAGTCACCTCCCTGCTGTAAGCCTCAGTTCCCCATCTCCCTGCTGGAGTTGTTTCAGGGCTGAAGTGAAACGTACACAGAGCCCACAGTATTGTGAATTGATGGAAAAGGTGAGGATGAGAAAGTGGCCTCCGTATGTGGCTTTTCAAATACGCCCAGACATTAAGGAACATTTTGGGGTCTAAAAAGCAGGTTAGAGTTTGTTTTTCTCACAGACATTTTACGATTCAATTAAGTAGGGATTCAAAGTGGTAAAAAAAAAATGCCGTTTCCTGTAATACTAAAACTGTTTTCATTTTGAGTGGGGTAAGAATACAGCCTTTGAAACTTTTTTTTTAATATATTTATTTATTTTTGGCTGCACTGAGTGAGTCTTCGTTGCTGCACGCGGGCTTTCTCTAGTTGCAGCGAGTGGGGGCTACTCTTCGTTGAGGTGTGCAGGCTTCTCATTGCGGTGGCTTCTCTTGCTGCGGAGCACGGGCTCTAGGCATGCAGGCTTCAGTAGTTGTGACACACGTGCTCAGTAGTTGTGGCTCACGGGCTCTAGAGCGCAGGCTCAGTAGTTGTGGCGCACGGGTTTAGTTGCCCCGCGGCATGTGGGATCTTCCCGGACCAGGGCTCGAACCCGTGTCCCTTGCATTGGCAGGCGGATTCTTAACCACTGCGCCACCAGGGAAATCCCTGAAACATTTTTATGTTCCCTGGTTTGGCTTTGAAAACGACTGGTGAAACTTTCTGTGAAGCTCCGCCCCCTCCCTCATTCGGTTTGTTTATTACCCACAGGTGACACCGATGGCCTCGCGGAGCCTCGAGGCTGAAGCCCTGGACAGGCATGTTCTAGGATGCCTGAGCCCAGCATTTTCGGCATTTTCGCAGAGCCGAGTGAATTCACACCAAGCGTGAGGTCTAATCGGGCCACAGAAAATTCGCTCTCAAGGGCCATTTCTTCTACCTTAACGGACTCATCGATAACTCAAACGCGTCGATTTTGGTGCCGTGATATGCGTGACTGTGGAGCAACTCCACAAGCTTCCAAGCACACTGCAGACTTTTATTATTATTGTGGTGGTGGTGGTGGTTGTTTAAAGTGTACAGCTGTGAGCACACAGAGCCACTCTGGTTTTGTGTCTGGTTTTGCTGCTTCCGCAAGCGGGCGCCACCTTCGCGGTGGCCTCGAGCCCGGAGTCTGTGCCTCGGAGGCCCCCACTCAGCAGGTGAGTGTTCTCTCCCCATCTCGCAGGGCTCACGTCCTTGCCCTGAGATACTGCTTCACCTGAAAAGAGCATTTGGGGGGCAAAACAGGTCCCAACCCGGTAACGAGGAGTCACTTCGCGTCTGCGCACAGCTCCGGGAGCCCCGGGTCGCTGGGCTGGCCCCTGGGTCGTCTGCTGGGGAAGGACCCCGGGACTGGGGGAGGAATTGCCCTCTGGAGCCACGCCTCCCGAGCCCCCGGGCGGACCCGAAAGTAAGCACCTTCCGTGTCCGGCCTCTGCTGTCTTTGATTCCCTCCAGGGACCCCGCCTCGAGAGAAAGAGGCAGCCCGGCGGCGGGCGGCTTCCAGCGGCATTTTGCTTTCCCTTTACACAGGGTCGCCATCTAGTGACAACAAGGATGTACTACCACGTTCTAACTTCGGCAGGGAGTGCTCCAAGTGTGGAACGTTCTGGTGAGTGCGGGAAAGCTCTGTGGTGGGGACTGGAGCCAGTTCCAGGCCTTGCTGGGGGCGGATGAGGGGTAGACCTTCCCTGCCCTGCAACACGCGGCCCGGGGCCATCTCCGCAGGGGGCGGTGGGTCTGAGGCAATGGTCGAGTCCGACCTCGGGTGGACAGTGATTTGTTCTTCAAAAGGGGAGGCCAGTGGCCCCCCTGAGTTCGGCTCTGAGAGCCACACTCGGCATAGGACCTGTCTGGAGGAATTCTGGCTTAGGATACCCCACTCTCTGTTGGGACTGGGAAAGGTGTTCGGGAAGACAAGGGTGCCAGATGGAGAGCCCAGATGGGCCTGCCTCGTGCCCTCCCTGAGCACACCTCCAGTTAGAGACTCTGCAGATGGGCGAAGGGAGAGGGCTGACCTCCCAGGTTCCTGGAACAGTCTGGCCCTGAGCTACCTCACCCCCGCCATGTCCACTTGCTCCAGAACAGACCCAAGGGGCAGGTGCCTTCTGCAACTCAGCAAACATTCAGGTGGAAAGAGACTCCAGTCTCCTCTTTTTTTTAGAGACCCCCGTATCTTTACTAGGGATTTCCTTGTAGCTGTCAACTTGGCTTCATGGAGGGAAAGCACCGTACCCCACATCCCCACTCTTTCAGAGAATAGCTTCTCTCCACAAGCACTGTGCTCCCAAAGGCGGCTGACCTCCTCCCCTCCTTGGCCTATATTGAGGGGGATGGGGAGAGGGGAAAGAGGGAAAGTTCTCAGTAGTCACCGCTCGCTGAGCCCTGTGGATAGGTTGCCATATACGTTTGTGCAAGTTGCTCACTGCACGAGGGCGCCTGGCGGGGGGGCCACTAGGATCTGGAATTCAGCTCTTACCTGATCACAAAGCCATGCCACCCGGAGGAAGGGGTACACTTTTCAAATTTACCTGCTCTCGGTGATCCTGCCTACAGGGGCCCCCTTTCCCTAATTCTCACGGATAGGGGCCAGCTGCAGCTTTTGGGGAGTTGGGTGACGCTCCTTGGAGAAGAGGCGCCTGCATGGAGCCCCAGCCCAGGACTCCTTGGCTTCTGTGGGCCCCAACTCACCTCTCTTCTCCCACAAGTAGAAATTCCCCCCGAGGTGCTCAGTGTATTAGCTGGAGCGGCAAACCTATTCCAGTGCTGCGGTCTCCATCAAGGGGCTCTGCTGGGGAGAAACGGCAATACTACTCTTGCAGAGGGTTGGTATTTGATTATAAGATTTTCAGGCAGAAGACATGTCTTTGCACCATTCTGCTGACTCTAGCCTAGTTCCTCAAGCCAGCCTGTGAATGGCTCACCTTCATTTCTCTTGTCCCAGAATATCTCAGATACACACACACACCTCTATAGACAGAAAGGTCATTACAGTTCCAGTGGACAGAGATTTAGGTGGGCCTAAGGGTGGGTTTATGTTTCTGCCACCTGGTCTATAAAATCTGGGTAGTTTAGCACTTTTTGATGTTTGAAATGGGACAGTGAGGCGTTTCCTTGTGGCCTGTCAAAGGCCCAGGTCAGTGTGTTTGTTTCCTAGGGCTGCTGTAACAAAGTACCTTAAACATAAATGTACTGTCTCACAGTTCTAGAGTCTAGAAGTCGAGATCAAGGCATCTGCAGGATTCCTGCTGAGGGCTGTCAGGGAGAATGTTGCCTTTCTCCTAGCTTCTGGGGGTTTGCTGGCCATCTTTGGTGTTCCTTGGCTTGTAGCCGCATGACCCCAGTCTGCCTTCATGTTCACATGGTGTTCTCTCTGCATGCCTGTCTGTGTCCAAATCCCCCCTTTTTACAGTGGGTTAGGGCTCACCCTAGTGACCTCACCTGAACTAATTACATCTGCGAGGACCTTATCTTCCAATAGTCACACTCTGAGGTACCGGGGGTTAGGAATTCAACATACGAATTTGGGAGGACACAATTCAACCGATAACATTAAGATCCCCCCAAAAGATAGCACTAAACCCCTCATCTTCTACCCATTGCCATCGTGACAGGAGGAGGGGAGGCTGGAGGGACAGGAAAGTTCAGCTCAGAAAAGCTACAAGAAAGCTTTTCTTTCTGCGTCAGGTTGGGATCAGGAGACTGTCTGATCCCCACGTAACTGAAAAAATCTCTAAGACAGACAAGCCAGACGGTCTCATGCTTATGCATCTCCAGACCACAAAGGAGAGAGAGGTTTTGGTAGCCCAAACAGACCCTGAGCTGTCTCAGCGGCCAGAGAAACACAGGTCTGTGGAAGGCTGGCCTGCTCAGCCAGAGCCGTCATGGTCCTTGCAGGAGGTTGCCCGTTAGGCTTTTGAAATTATACATTGTCTTAATCATCACTGTGAAGGTCTCCTCAAAATTAACAATAGCTTAACTGCCTGTTTTGGTTGTTGCATTTTGCTTGCAGAAATGGCACAGTTCTGGCTCAAAATCACAGTGTCTAAATCTTGAGCACTGTGGCCAGACTGGCTCTCCTGCCGCCTGAGTCATGGTATTTCAATCTGCCACATATGACAGTCACATAATCCCACTTTGGGGCTCTGATGAGACAGGTGGAAAACAGCCTTGCAATGGCCTGTGAAAGCTTCATGGGCAAACATGCAGTGGAATCGATAAGCCAGCTGGCTAGAGCTTCAGCCAGAAGACCAGGGGTCCTTACATTGCTGTTCATGGGTGGGCTTCAGGGAATCTGTGACCCCCAACACATGTATTTTATTAGGGAGAGGGTTCCCAGCATTCACTGAAGATTCAAAGGAATCTATAGATAAACCAGTTAAGAAATACTGCCCTAAAAACTCCCATCCCCCCCCACATCTTTATGGTAAATGAGTAAAGTCAATTTTCTTCTAAAGCACAGAAGCTCGTCATGAAATTGGGAATTGAATGATGGGAGCAAGACCTTTAACCTTGACAATGGTTATCTCCCAATCTGGACCCTGAAGTTCCTGTCAAGGTTATGCATGTGGATCTGTAATTGGGAATGTGCAGGCTAGGTTCTGTGGTCCCAGAACGGCATATAATGTGGCTCCCTGTGGCCTGGGCTCTCTGATGGGTCCCCAGTAATAGAAGTGTCTGTTCCTTTATGGAGAAGGGTGAACCTTGATGGAGTCCATGAACTGGGTCCCAGGATTGTTAGGGATGTAAGACCCTTCCCCCAGAAAATCCTCCCTAGAGGGTTTTTGTTCACATCAACCAGCACTGAGTGGCAGACAACTTCTACTTGACCAAAGGATTCACGATGTTTGTTTTTAAGACAGAAGCTGGTCCAGCGCCCCCTCTCTCTCTCTGTCTTTCCGTCTCTCTCTCTCTATTTGTCCAACCCGTCTCCACCACTCTACCCTATGATAAATAAATAGATGACAGATCGATATTAGATAGATACATGTACATCCATGGTACACGGTAGGGAAAGTTCTCAGTCTGAATTATTATAACAGGGACAGCCAGATATCAACTTTTTTTTTAATAATTTATTTTATTTATTTATTTTTGGCTTTGTTGGGTCTTTGTTGCTGCGCACTGGCTTTCTCTAGTTGCGGTGAGCTTCTCTTGTTGCAGAGCACAGGCTTTAGGCGCGAGGGCTTCAGTAGTTGTGGCACGTGGGCTCAGTAGTTGTCGCTCGCGGGCTCCAGAGCTCAGGCTCAGTAGTTGTGGTGCACGGGCTCAGTTGCTCTGCAGCACGTGGGATCTTCCCAGACCAGGGCTTGAACCCGTGTCCCCTGCACTGGCAGGTGGATTCTTAACCACCGTGCCACCAGGGAAGCCCGATATCAACTTTTACAGAAATAAAAGAAGAAATTTTAGCAAACTGTTTAAACTATTTTCTTAAATAGATTTCCTTCGCAGCCAGAGATCTTCAGTAGCCTCCGCATCCGACATCGACATCGGGGTTCTTCACCAACTGATGAATTTGGCTTTTATTTTGGGGAAAGAAGCCTCTTTTTCTCTACTTGCTTGCATTTTTGCTTTAACGTCTTCTAGCAAGCTGGGGTGTTTCGATGCACATGCACAGCACCTGGGAATATCTCCACCTCACCCTGTGCTGTGACCACCTCTATCCGGCCATCCCTCCCCTTGTACTTGACAGACTGGCAATCTTGTTACACTCATTACCGTGCAGGACTGGGTAGGGTCTGCACAAATACGCTCGCTGTTTGGAAAGCTTCTGCATGACATCACCAAGAGTGAGGTGTAGTGAGATCCCCCTCCCCAGCCCAGCCTTCTGCACGGGTGTTAGTGACAGTGTCACACTGTCGTGTGCTCCTGGTCTCCCTTCAAGGCTGGGGTCTTTACCAGTGTTATTAACCTGGGCCGAGGAAGAGCCTCACATATCCCATTTCTGTGACATGAGGTGCCGGCATCAGGCTGGCAGGGAAGACGCGAGGCCGGGACTTGGAGGCAGCGTGCGGAGAATCCCTGGATTCTCCCTCTTGAGGAGGGTGGGAGTCCCCGCGAAGTCTCACACGGTGTTTGTGTGAGACCCCTCCTCTTTCTCACATGGAAAGTTGGAACCATTCCAATGCCTGAGACAGGTCTCAGGAAGCAGGCCCGCCTGGGGCTGAAGGTGGCTGAAGGGGCTCAGGGGAGGCAGGTGAGAGGGAGCCAGCACAGAACTGAGATGGACCAGGGCCTAGGAGGGCAGGTGACCCCATGCCTCCGACAGGCGACCCCACATGCCTCTGACAAGCAGAGGTAGCCAGGTCCGTTCAATCCTGACAGAGCCAAGTCCAGGGCCCGAAAGACAGTCAGGGGATCCCTAATGGGTTGTGGGGTTGCTGAGACCTTTCGTCTGACCTTTTGTCCCGAGCGACCTTGGGCTGCCTGCTGGCTCCAGTACCACCATCTAGCCTAGCATCTAGCCTAGCATCTAGCCTAGCATTCCCACCTGCCCGGGAAGACCAGGCTCTTTGTCCTCACTGAGGTCTGCACTGCCAGGCCTACAGACGGTAGTTGGGGTCTTACAGGGAGACCCCACATCTTCCTCTGTGATCAGTCACCCACTGGGGCCTGGGCACAGGGTCTAGCAGAGAGTCTCTTGACCAGGGTGTGCATTCGACAGCACAGGCCGTGAGCTGCTTAGCCCCGGGCGCCCCTCCTCTGGACTCTGACGTGAGCAGGTTGGGCATCTCTGGAGTTGAGCATCTCATCCCCTCTGCTCCTGACATAAAGAGACAAAGCTGATGGGTACGGAGAGTCTGATGCGAGGTTAGCCGTCTCACTCTCCTATAGACTCATTACCAAAACAGAGAGGTATTTTCTGCTTCTTCCTCTTCAGAGGGCGGTTGGACTTGTTGTCCTGGAAAGTGAGGTGTTCCTAGCCCCAGGACAGAGTTGAGTGCTTTCATTTTTAAAAGCCTAGACTCATAAAATAATCATAACACAGGAGGTTTAGGATAGAGGAAGACTCCAAGGACTGAGTCCAAAAACAGCCCAAGGATGGAGGAGACTGGGTGGGGACAGGTGTTCCCACAGTGCCAGAGACCTGCCCTGGAGGGACAGGGAGGGGGCAGGACCTCAGCCGGGGGAGGGCATGAGTGGATGCATGTGGAGGCTGGCTGGCCAGGGAGGAGGGAGTCTGTAACACAAAGGCTGGATTTGTCGGGGTTCTTCAGAGAAACAGAACCAACACGGATATGTTTGTACGTATATTTCATATGTTTATATTTCCTATTTGTATAATTAGGAGCTGACTCACCCCCTTATAGAGGCCGAGCAATCTCATGGTCTGTAGCTGGCAGGCCGGAGACTCACTAGAGCTGATGGTGTAGTTGCAGTCTGAAGGCGGGAGGAGACCCAGGTCCCAGCTGCCTGCACCCACATGCGAAGGGTGGGGTTAAGCCTGGTAAAGACCAGCACCTGGAGGCTACCTCTGTCTCAGGCAGAAGCAGCAGCACAATCAGGACCCCAAACCCAAGAATGGGCCTCCTCTTTCAAGGCACCAATAAATCCTGGGGTCCTTGTTTAATCTGCTTGCGAGAGGGAGCCCTGGAAATTGACTCAGAGTGAAGTTCTCATGCATCTTCATAAGTGGCAGCTTGAATTGGATATCGTATGACTTAGGAAAATAAAGAAAGGTGACATTTCTTGCCCTTGAATGTTGAAAAGCACATTACTACCCATTCTGAATCTTCAGGAGCCCTGTCCATCACAACAGTGATGCAGAAATAAGAAAGGAAGTTGATAGGATTCAACTAACAAGTCGTTAATCTCTGCAGCTATTACCTAAGGTGAGGGGTTGAATTTTTTTAAATTTATTTATTTTTATTTATTTATTTTTTTTTGGCTGTGCCAGGTCTTAGTTGCAGCACGCGGGGTCTTCGTTACGGCACAAGGATCTTTAGTTGCAGCATGCGGACTAATTAGTTGTGGGATGCAGACTCTTAGTTGTGGCATGCATGCGGGATCTAGTTCCCTGACCAGGGATCGAACCCGGGCCCCTACATTGGGAGTGCGGAGTCTTACCCACGGGACCACCAGGGAAGCCCTGAGGGGTTGAATTTTATAGAATGTGAGGCAGAGGTCAAGGATGGTAAGGATTCTGGGTATCAGTTCCCATGTGGGAGGGTATTCCCACACAACCAATCAACTCTCAGACACCAGCTGGTTATTCTACAGTTTAGCTCAATTCTGACACTGTCTACCTGGAGATAGTCAGATCCCACAGATTAAGGACTGAGTCCCACCAGACTGCCACTACTTCAGGTGTCAACTGAAAGTCCAGGTTGTCACCTGTACTTATAACCAACTGGCTATACAGCAGAGGTTCCCATGACCCCCTCCTTGTGTTGGATTAATTTGCTAGAGCGGCTCACAGGACTCAAGATACCAGTTTACTTACTAGATTACCAGTTTATTATAAAAGGATATAACTCAGGAACAGCCAGGTGGAAGAGATGCATGGGGCAAGGAATGTGGGCAGGGGCGGCAGAGCTTCCATGCCCTTCTCTCCAAGGGCACCACTCTCCCTGCATCTCCACATGTTCACCAACCCAGAAGTTCTCCAGACCCCATCCTTTTGGGTTTTGATGCAGGCTTCATTACACAGGCATGATTGATTAAACCATTGCCCATTGGTGACTGATTCAACCTTCTGCTCTTTTCCTGTCCCTGGAGATCAAGGGTGGTACTGAAAATTTCAGCCCTCAGGACTTCCCTGGTGGTCCAGTGGGTAAGACTCTACGCTCCCAATGCAGGGGGCCCGGGTTCGATCCCTGGTAGGGGAACTAGATCCCACATGCCCGGGTTCGATCCCTGGTAGGAGAACTAGATCCCACCTGCTGCACTAAGAGCCCTCATTCCACAACTAAAAGATCCCACATGCCACAACGATGATCCTGCATGCTGCAGCTAAGACTTGGCACAGCCAAAATAAATAAATATTTTTTTTAAAGTTGAAATTCTTAAAAAAAAAAAAAAAAGGAGCAAAGAAAAGAAAGTTTCAGCCCTCTAGTCACATGGTTGGTTCTCCTGACAAGCAGACCCATCCTTTGGTGTGGTCCAAAAGTCACCTTACAAACATAACAAAAGACACCTTTATTGCTCTCATCACTTAAGAAATTCCAAGGGTTTTGGGAACTATGTGCCAGAAATGGGGACACAGACTAAATATATATTTCTTTTTCTTTTTTTCTTTTATAAATTTTTTAATTTTTATTTTATTTTTGGCTGCGTTGGGTCTTCGCTGCTGCGTGCAGGTTTTCTCTGGTTGCGGCGAGCGGGGGCTACTCTTCCCTGTGCTGTGTGAGCCTCTCATTGTGGTGGCCTCTCCTGTTGTGGAGCACAGGCTCCAGGCGCACAGGCTTCAGCAGCTGTGGCTCACGGGCTTAGTTGCTCCACGGCATGTGGGATCCTCCAGGGCCAGGGGTCAAACCCATGTCCCCTGCATTGGCAGGCGGACTCCCAACCACTGAGCCATCAGGGAAGCCCCTATATTTCTTATAAAATGCAATATCGCAGATGGTGTTTCCCCGGACACAGTGATTGAACCTGGAGATCTCTGGGCTCTCGTCTGAAAAACCAGGCTGGTGGGGCTTCCCTGGTGGCACAGTGGTTGGGAATCTGCTTGCTAATGCAGGGGACACAGGTTTGAGCCCTGGTCTGGGAAGATCCCACATGCCGTGGAGCAACTAGGCCCGTGAGCCACAGCTACTGAGCCTGCGCGTCTGGAGCCTGCGCTCCGCAACAGGAGAGGCCGCGATAGTGAGAGGCCCGCGCGCCGCGATGAAGAGTGGCCCCCGCTCGCCGCAACTAGAGAAAGCCCTCGCACAGAAACGAAGACCCAACACAGCCAAAAATAAATTAATTAATAAACTCCTACCCCCAACATCTTAAAACAACAACAACAAAAAAAAACCAGGCTGGTGGTCACCAAATCACACATATACCGGAATTCAAGACTATTGACACATGGTGGGGGAGGTACTGTGGACATGGCTCCCCGCTCCTGGCTGCAGGGAGCTCCTTGAAGGGAGGAAGCCAAGAAAAGGCAGAACAGGAGCTGGAGCCACCAAGATAGATGATGGAGCCCTAGTGATGGGACCACTCAGACCACAAGAGAATAGTAAACTCTAGACCAGGCAGGATCCAGTCTAAGTGGCGGTGAGATGGTTTTCTTTTCCTTTTTCTTTTTTAATAAGGTCTTTCCTTTTTTATTATTTATTTATGTATTTGTGTATTTAGTTATTTATTTGGCTGCGCCGGGACTTAGATGCAGCTCGCGGAATCTTCGTTGCCGTGGGGGGGATCTTTGTTGCAGCATGCAGAATTTTTAGTTGCGGCATGCGAGATCCAGTTCCCTGACCAGGGATCGAACCCGGGCCCCCTGCGTTGGGAGCATGGAGTCTTACCCACTGCACCACCAGGGAAGTCCTGAGATGGTTCTCAGTGGTGAGTTTTCACCATGGGCTAAAGGGCTCAGCTGTCTGAGTCCATAAGAGGAGGGTGGGTGGCCAGGACCCATCAAGGCACTGACAGCTGGGCCAAGCTTGAGCATGAGGCTGAGACCTCCAGAGGGTCTCAGTGGGAAACAGGGCAGAAGGCCAGGGAGGCAGAAGAGCCCTGTACTAAGGGGTTAGACGGGGAGGCTGATGAGAGATGAGAGCTGTGCCCCAAACTTACCAGCTACCTGCACAGTAGTGTTGAGGGACCCCTTATCCTTCCCAGCTGGCCCTCCCCGCCCTTCGGTTCCGGGCCTCAGTTTTGTTGCAGGAAGGAGAACCCTTTCCAAGGCCCGAGAGTGGGCTCTTGTCTAACACTCGGAAATGCATTGTCCGAGGAGACACACGTGCTGACACAGCAAGAGACTTTATCGGGAAGGGGCACCCGGGTGGAGCTGGTAAGGGAACCCAGGAGGACTGCTCTGCCACATGGCTCGCAGTCTCGGGCTTCATGGTGATGGGATTAGTTTCCGGGTTGTCTCTGGCCAGTCACTCTGGCTCAGTGTCCTTTCTGGTGGCACGTGCAACCGCTCAACCAAGGTGGATTCCAGCGAGGAGGATTCTGGGACGTTGGTAGGACATGTGGACGGGCGTCTCCTCTCTCCTTTTGACCTTTCCTGTATTCTTCTGGTTGGTGGTGGCTTGTTGGTTCCGTGTTCCTTACCAGGACCTCCTGTTGTAAGATAACTCATGCAAATTGTTACTGTCTTGGCCCGGCCAGGGCAGGCGGTTTCAGTCAGTGTTGCCCTAACAGTTTGGGAATGGGGACTGCCAGTGATAGGTTATCACCACCACTGGCGGCAGGTCGCACGGGGCAGGCAAGGGTCCCCCGCGTCTCAGGGGACTAGAATGTCTGGTGTGTCTCTGTATCAAGCAGTGCTGGAAAAACTTGCCAAATTCTTGTATTTGGGAGACATTTTCTTATGTTCCACTTTTTTCTCCATCTTTTTCCTGAAAACGGCTTTTTTTTTCTGATTATATAAATAGTTACCACCTTTGTCTTGAAATACACATGCTCCAGCTGTTAACATCTTAGCTTAGACTTAACATCCACATTTAGTCAGCCTTCCTAGTTATATACTCTAGGACTTTGTTTAGAGTTCGCGAGGCCTGCTTTGACTTGGGAGATCCCGATGCCCGAGGACTCGCTAGGAAGTCTCCTCTGCGGCCGGCTGACTTGGCTTCCGGTGTGTGTGGGGGGGGGTCCTCCACATCTGGATGCCGCTCACCGAGGTGCTTCTGGGCGCTGCTGTCTTCTCCTTTTGCTGCTCTCAGACTGTGGCTCTAGGGGTCCCACGCAGCCTGATGAAGTCTTTTGCGTAGCAGCGGTGTGAGGCGGTGGGTGCTGGGGGGTGCTGGGGGGTGCTGCTTCTGCACTCATGTCCCTTTGTCCCCCCTCATCTCTTTCTGCCCCTGTCTCCTGTTCCCTGCACTGCTCCCATCCAGGTCTTTCCGGGTGTTGAGCCCCAGACCCAGAGAGATCAGCTGGGTGTGCCTCAATAGACAGTGTTACTGTCTATTCATCAGGGCCGTCTATTCACACAGGTCAGTAATTCACAAGCCCCAGTGCACTGCGTTGTAGCAGATTCCGGGATGGCGCTCCCAGCAAGGGAGGATCTTTGTTTTGACATGCCGGGAGCAAGCGGACGGTGGCTCAGGGAGCTGTTTTCCTGTCCTGTTACGGCTTCCAAGTCTCCTTGGATGAGCTTGCATGCGTCCAGGTGGAATATTTTCTCACCCCCGTTGCAGCCTTACCTTTACCTGCTCACCTGACTGAAGGCCACCGTTTGTTCCTCCACTGGATTCACGTTTGTCTCTCCTCTAGCTGCAAGCGGATCCTTCACTAAATAACTGAGGCAGAAACAGGATGCCTTGTCCCTCCCAGCAGAAAGCTAATGTCCCAGAGAACAACAGGGATAAGATCGGGGTAAGGAGGTGGCTGGAGGAACTTGAAAGCGAGGCCCCGGCTGCTGAGTAACTAGGTCAACTCCTGCTCCTTGGCCCCAGCCCATGACTTGCATGGACCAGAGACTGGGAAAGAAACCTCCAAGAGCCCAGAGGACGAGGGGAACAAGATGCAGGAAACGGGGAGAAAAGACGTGTTTGGCAGTCGCAGATGCATGACGGCATCGTGAGTCTTCCACTTAGGAGTTCTGTGACCCTGGCAAGTACCTCAACCTCTCTCACTCTCAGTTTCCGGTAAAGAAGGAATTTTAGTGTCTTCCTCACCGAGTTATTGTGAAGAGTATTTACTCATAACAGCCGAATGCACTGTGTGAAACTTGATTGGATCCTAGTTTGAAAAAAATTGGGGGAATTTAAATACGGTCTCTGTAATATCATCTAGCATGGAGTACTTGCTCATTTCTTGGTGTAAGGATGGTATGGACTTCTGCAGAATACTATATTCGTGGGCGATACATGCTGAAGTATTTAAGGCACAAGTTTCGCGAGGTCTGAAGCACATTCAAATGGTTCGGCAACAAAAAGTACATTAGCATGGAGAGAAAGACAAAGCAAATATGATGAAATGCTGACTGTTGAGTCCAGGTGGAGGGTCTTTAAGAGTTCGCTGTGTGTGCTTTCTATTTTTCTTAATGTTTAAAACTTGTCAGAGAAAAATCGGGGGAGAAAAAGAAGAAATGAGACAAGGTATGTCAAGTACCCTGCACAGCGCCCCATTCGGCAATGTTTATTTCATAAATATTCATAATATGTCACCAAGGTGACATCAGCCAAGAGCCGGGGATGGGCCTGCCAGGTACTGTCCTGGGGTTACAGCAGTGGCTGCCAGAGGGCCGGAGACAAATAGTAAACAATGAAACAAATATGTGAACACGTTGGCCGAAGACAGTGCCGAGTGCTATGAAGACAGTCACAGGTGAGGGACCAGGGACCCGGGGGTGGGAGGGCCACACTGGCTTGGCTGCCCCTGAGCCTCTGAGCAGGTGGAATGTGAGCTGAGGATGGACCGTGCCAGGGAGCTGGCGGTGCAGAGACCTCCCTCCGCCACCACCTGTGCATCCAAGGACCCTAGAAGAGCTCAGGATGCCACAGGGGGTGACATCGGCCAAGAGTCGGGGCTGGGCGTGTTTGCTTCCTCTCTAGGAGCAGCCAGCCATGGCTCAGTTTATGCTCTTACAACTCCTCAGTTTGCTCAGGTGGCCCCGGTACCATCAGCCTCCTGGAGCAGTGAACTCCGGGAGGGCGTGACAAGGGTGCCTGCTGAGCCACTTCCTGGAACCAACCGGTGATCTGGAACGGGCCTTAGAGGGAATCTCCATGGCCCTCTTCACAGGCCCTGAGACTGGCAGAGACTTCTCAGTAACACAATTAACAAAGTATGTTCAGGAGGCTTCCCTGGTGGCGCAGTGGTTAAGAATCTGCTTGCCAGTGTAGGGGACACCGGTTCGATCTCTGGTCTGGGAAGATCCCTCATGCCGCGGAGCAACTAAGCCCGTGTGCCACAACTACTGAGCCTGTGCTCTAGAGCCTGTGAGCCACAACTACTGAGCCTGTGCACCACAACTACTGAAGCCTGCGTGCTCTAGGGCCCACATGCCACAGCTACTGAGCCCGCGTGCTGCAACTCGTGAAGCCCACGTGCCTAGAGCCCGTGCTCCACAACAGGAGAAGCCTGCGCACTGCAAGGAAGACCCAATGCAGCCAAAAAAAAAAAAAAGAAAGGTATGTCCAACCTCATTCGTAACTCAAGAAATTCAAGTTGAAATTTCACCCATCAGATTAGTAAAGACTAAGGAGAATGGAAATATCAAGTCCTGGTGATGCTGTGTGGACGACCCTCTCTCATCCTTCATTTGCTCAGCCTCTTGTGGGTAATCTGGGTCATTTGGGCCCTGTCCATCAAATTTGAAATTGTGACCACCCTTTGGTTCCATTTTAATTAATCTATTCTGAAGATATCATCAAAGAAGTGATTTTTTAAAACAATGTAGAAGGATGGTCACTGAATTATAATTGTAGCATTTGCAGCACTGCAGGAACTATGTCACGCAGAAGGAAACAACCCAAATGTCCACCAGGAGGAGACTGCTTAAATAAATCATGTATAGGTATGCATTTAATATGAGTGGAGTTTTGGAAACAAAATATATGTACGTATAATAGCAATCGAGGTCAGTGTATGCATAGAAAAGACATCCAGAAGACTGTATATTGAAATGTTAATAACAGATGTCTCTGGGGCATGAAATCCTGGGCACTTTCACTTTCTACAGTGTGTCTTTCTGTAATATTTAAACTTTGTATCACAAGCATGTGGAGCCCACTTCTCTTGCTGCCCTCGGTCTCCCCGCTTGTGACCCCTCAGCGCCAGTGCGCGCCACCAACTTCCCACAGGCACTGTGGTCTACAGTTCAAATTCAAGATGGAATTTAGATGGCCCTGGGTGCCTCTGAGTCTGAGCCCAGCCCAAGGTGGTGGGCTGTGGCCGGGGGAGCCAGGCCTTGGCGTCTCCCTCTTAGGGACCGTGACACAGTGACGCACATCATGTTTTCCTCGCGGACTCGCTCTGAGCCAAAACACGTGGAAGATAAGAAGTCTTTGATTTTATAAACTACATATGTGATGATCGTCATCCCAGGCGAAGATATTTAAGCAGGAAAGCCAGTCAGGATGCTCCCCTCTCAGCTCCTGTCCACACCGGAAATGAACAAGCAGCCCATCTCAACAGGGACAGCGGCTGACTCTGAGAGGTGAAATAGAGGGACAGAAGAGACCTTTCCTTTATATTTTATATACTTTTTGAACTATTTTCATATTTTTAGTAATCTTTATTAGCCCTAAAAAAATAACTTACTATATGCCATCTCTTTAAAAATTGAATTTTTATGTAAGAATATACATAAATATATAGAAAGTGGAAACTTTGCAGTGGAAACTGTTTCTAGAAAGTGGAAACATTGCAGATAAGGTTAAGTCTCCTAGACGTTCCCCCCTGCCCCAGCCCAGACAATCTACAGCAAAATCCACTAGTATTATCACTTTGGTATGTATCTATCTTTCCACATCTTTTTAAATGCATTTTCAGGCATATATATATATATCCCCACATTAAATACATAGCCTGGGGTTGGTAGAGATTAAACATAAAGTGTTTTCATATAGTGCTTTCTTTCTGCTGGACTTTTTCTCTCAGTTGCTTGTCTTCAGGGAGCATCCTTTGCAGTAGTTTACCTCCCCTCCTAAGATCCTTCCCCTCCACATCCTGCTTCCTTCCCGTCTCTCAGGAGTAGCGAGTCTGTGGTCTTTCCAAATGCTGCTACCAAGATCACTCCAGCAGAAGTCCCTGGGGTAGAGTTGCCTGATTTGGCAAATAAAAATATAGGAGGCAGGTTAAATTTTAATTTCAGATAACGAATACTTTTTAAATATAAGTATATCCCACGGAGCACTTGGGACGTTCTTATACAAAAAACAAAAACACTATTATTTATTTATTTATCTGAAATTCAGATTTAACCGAATGGTCTGTATTTTATCTGCCAATCCTATCCTGGGGCACTTGTTAAAAATTGGCCTTATCCCCTTATGAGATTCAGTAGGTCTGGGTGGAGTCTGCCAGGAATCTGTATTTTTTTCATGGTATTCAGATTACTGGTCAGGACTGGGAACCCTGTCCTCCACACCAGGCTGGCAGGGGACCAGGCTTCTCCCGCCGTGAAAATACACATTTTCAAGCTTATTCATTTCTCAGTCTTTATTGAGTTAGCCCAGTAGGAGTCAGGCCTCCAGAGTACATGTCTCTGGGACTTCTGCCTTGGGGGAGTCCTCTAGGTGTGCCGCTCCTTCCCTAACTCTCAAAAATCAGCACAATGGCAGAGGGCTGGAGGGGGAAATGGGTGGGGCCAGGGACAAGGAAGAGAGAAGGGTCTGCGCTCTGGGCTCCCCCTTACCCGGCTCTTTCTGGGTAACCCCTCAGCCAGACCCTTCTGCCCCTCTCTTCTCCTTCGCCAAGTAAAGGCGAGGCTCGGGGCCTGAAGGGGCGTGGCCAACAGAACCCGAGCCACAGCCAATCCCAGCCAGGTCCTTGGCTCGGAGGAGGAAGTGGGTGTGGCGACGGAGAGGGGCGTGGCTTGACGGTTTAGAGCGACTCGTCGGAACCAGTCCCGACCCGGGAGGCGAAGCTAACTCCCTACCTGGGCCCGGGGGCATCCCGCTCGGCACCTCTCGGCTGCTCCGCGTATAAAATGGAGGGAGCCCGGGCGGCGTCGGGCGAAGACCAAGACGGAGCCGAGTTCCCAATGGAGCCCTTGGGAAGCCGGGTCCCGGAGCTGGAGCAGCCCCAGGTCCCCGCGGAGGAAAGACGCCCTGAGAGTCCCGAGAGCAGCCCGAGTCTGGCTCCCGCAGTGAAGGAGGAGGCGGGCGCGGGCCAGGACCTGTCGGGCGGGAAGAAGCTGCCCTCGCCTCGACCCGCGCCCCTGCGGTTGCTGCCATCCAGCCCGGGCTACAGCGCCTTCCGCCGTCAGGAGTCGGCCAGCCCGGAGCTGCCGTCGCCGGGCCCAGCCGCGGCTGAGCAGCCCCGGGACGGCGAGACGCCGGGGGCCGAGCAGATGCTCAGGGCCGCGCCCGGTGAGCCGGCTCGGGGCGCCTGGGCCCCCGTGGAACTGCAGGTGGACGTGCGCGTGAAGTCCGTGGGCGCGGCCGGCAGCAGCTGCGCGCCCTCGCCGGCGCCCTCCACGCGCTTCCTCACCGTCCCGGTGCCGGAATCGCCGGCCTTCTCCCATCACGTCTCCCCAGCGCACCCGCTCCTGCGGCTGACCCCGTCTCCGGGAGGCACCTGGGGCCGTGGCACGCCGCTGGCCGCAGCCCGGACGGAGCGCGACCTCGACGCCGAGGGTTGGGCCGGTCCCGCCGAGGGGCGCGCGGAGTCCCCGGGCTCCCCCACGTGCCGCTGCCGCTGCAAGGAGGACGCCGTGCTCCACGCCGAGATGGACGGCGACAAGAAGCTGTCCCGCGTCATAAAGCTCGTAGGTAAGCGCGCGCCGGCGCCGGGAGCCGCGCTCTCGGGTGGGGGTCGACGAACGTGAGGCCCGCCTGCTACCCACCCAGCGTTGGGCCCCTGCGGCGGAGGAACCCCACCCGGCCTCTCTGGCGTAGAGTCGGTAACTTTTGGTCTACGTAATTATAATCCAACTTGTTGGCAGTAAAAGAATAAAACCGCTATTCTCCCTCCCCGACCCTCCAAGAACTTTCCTGTTCGCTCTTGGTGTGCGCAGCGTCTTTGAGAAGTAGAGGTGGAAGGAATTCCAGGCGAGGGGAGGCCTTTCAGGATCACGTGACGGCGGTGGCGGCCCGGCAGCACCGCGGTCTCCCGACTCCTTGCTTCGGCTCGCCGATCTCTCGCAGGTCCAGACTCCCTTTTTCCCTCTCGTATATTGAGGACCACTTGACCCCTAACACTCATCCATTCAGCAGCTACTGCTGCTACTGCGTGGGGACTTCGGACCAGACTGTGCTAGGGTGTGTGTGAGTTTTTTTGTTGCCGCGTGGCGGGTGGCGACTTGCAGGGAAGAAGAAAGAGCCTGAAAAATACAAAAATCCTGGACAAGGAACCAGAAGGGAGTGGCTGGTGAACTTGAGGGCATGGGAAAGCTTCCTGCAGCTAAAGCCCTGAAAGCTGAGTAGGAGTTGGGGGTGGTAGCTCGCCTTCTGGCTGGAGGGCCTAGAGGCCTCCCCAGCAGACAACCTGCTGAAAGCTTGACCGGTTGAGAGGAGACCGGTCAGCTAGACAGGCTCCAAACCCCGAGGGCCTCTATGCCAGGGGTTCTTAGACATGGTAGAGTTCAGGGGCTCTAATCACGCGGGGACTTTTGCAAAGTTGGGTGTGAGCACATTTTCTGCACGAGAGGTGTATCGTTTTCTGGTGCTGCTGTAACAAATTGGCACAAACTTAGAGGCTTAAAATGGCACTAATTTATTATCTTGCAGTTCTGTAAGTCTGAAGTCTGATATGGGCTCAAGAGACTAAAGGCCAGATGGCAGGGCCGTGATCCCTGCTGGGGGCCCTAGGAGACGATTGTTTCCTTGCCTTTTCTAGCTTCTGAGGGCGATTGAGTTCCTTAGCTCATGGTCCTCTGTATATTCAAAACCAACCAGGACTTCCCTGATGGCGCAGTGGTTAAGAATCCGCCTGCCAGTGCAGGGGACACGGGTTCGGGCCCTGGTCCGGGAAGATCCCACATGCTGCGGAGCAAATAAGCACGTGCGCCAGACTCCTGAGCCTGCAAGCCGCAACTCCTGAGCCCACGTGCCACAACTACTGAAGGCCGCGCGCCTAGAGCCCGAGCTCCGCAACAAGAGAAGCCACCGCAATGAGAAGCCCACGCACCACGACGAAGAGTAGCCCCCGTTCTCTGCAACTAGAGAAAGCCCGTGCGCGGCAACGAAGACCCAACGCAGCCAATAAAAAAGAGAAAAACCAGCCAGTGTCAGGCTGAACCTTTCCACTGCCATCTCTGGGGCTCTCCTGTCCTTTTGCCTCCCTCTTCCATTTATGAGGACCCTTGTGATGACATTGGACCCACCCAGAAATTCGGTATAGTCTACCCATCTCAAGGTCAGCAGATAAGCAACCTCAATTCCATCTGCAGCCTTAATTCCTCTGTGCCTTGTAACCTAACATATCCACAGGTTCCAAGGATTAAGACGTGGACTTCTTTAGGAGGACATTATTCTGTCCACTACAATGAGTCTGTAGCTTTTTTTAAAAAATAAATTTGTTTATTTTATTTATTTACTTTTGGCTGTGTTTGGTCTTCGTTGCTGCGTGCGGGCTTTCTCTAGTTGTGGTAAGCGGAGGCTACTCTTTGTTGCGGTGTGCAGGCTTCTCATTGCGGTGGCTTCTCTTGTTGCAGACCACGGGCTCTAGGCACGCGGGCTTCAGTAGTTGTGTGACGTGGGCTTCAGTAGTTGTGGCTCGCGGGCTCTAGAGTGCAGACTCAGTAGTTGTGGCGCACAGGCTTAGTTGCTCTGCGGCATGTGGGATCTTCCTGGACCAGGGCTCGAACCCGTGTCCCCTGCACTGGCAGGCGGATTCTTAACCACTGCACCACCAGGGAAGCCCAAGTTTGTAGCTTTTTTTTTATCAGATTAATAATAGGAGAGTCTGTGACTAAAAGGGTGGGATGATAAGGAAGTGAGGACTCAAGGAAGTGAGTCGTGGGGAGGTAACATGGTTGGATTTTTATTCTAGAAAGTGAGCTCTGCCAGCACTGTGGAGGAAGGTCAGGACAGGCATGAAATTGAAGGAAGGGAGACCTTAAGAGGTGATAGCACCAGTTCCGCAAGAGCCGATGAAGGTTTGATCTATGGCAGAGGTGGGAGGGAGTGTTCAAAGGTTGAATTAGAGAGTGGGGCCACTGCCCTGATGAAGATGCGTTAACAGGAAGAGTGGGGATGATTCCCGAGTTGCTGAGCTGGGTAGCTGAATGATGGATTGATTGGGTTATCCTTGCAGAATGGAGAATGGGGGAAGAGGCGTGGGAGAAATAAGCAGGTACATTTGGGAGTTCCAGGTAGTGATGTCATTTAAAGGGAGAGGAGCCAGGCTTCCCTGGCGGTCCAGTGGTTAAGACTCTGCACCCCCTGCACACCTCCATGCTGTGTAGCACAGCCGGAAAAAAAAAAGGGAAGAGGAGCCAGCCACAGACTGGGAAAGGAAAATGTAGGTGGTAGGAAGAGAATCAGGATGCAGAGAAGTAGAAAAAGGAGAGAGTTTCTGGAAGATGTGGTCAGCAGTGTCCAGTGTCCAGGGGAGAGGCAGACTTTGGGACTGGATGGTTAGGGAGAGCTGCCACGTGGAAACAATACTCTGGACATGAGGCAGGTAACCCGGGGGTGTGGAGAGGAATGACGTCAGGGGAGGGAGATGCCGGGCAGGAAATACTGCAGGGTGCATGCAGACGCTTGATGCTTTGCGCTTCCTCTCTGGGAAGTGTGGGATTAAAGAACTTTCAAGTTCCTGGCTGAAGCTTGGTCTGAGGGAGGCTGCTTGGATGAGGATCTCTGCATTGTGGTTTCTGCCTGTGGTGGCCTTTACCGCCTAGATCAAGCTGGTTACAAGAAGAGGGCACACTAGGGCACAGGCTCAGGGACTTGCCCAGGCCAGTGCGGTAATGCTGCCACCCAGCTGTTTCATGTCCCCTCCTTGTGAACCCAAGAGGGAGGAGACCACTGTGGAGAGGGTTGGAGACGTCACTGCTTTGTCTCTTCCCTTGCTTTTTGGGGCAGATGTCCCAGAGGCGCTGTCCAGGTGTAAACTGAAGAATCAAGGACTCAGGGAATGTTCTATATGGGAGCCCTCAGCCCAGAAGAGAAATTGGCTTTTGCAGAGAGCCTAAAACTGGGGGGAGGGACTTCCCTGGTAGCACGGTTGGTTAAGACTGTGCTCCCAATGCAGGGGGCCCGGGTTCAATCCCTGGTCAGGGAACTAGATCCCACATGCGTGCCGCCACTGAGAGTTCCCATGCCACAACTAAGGAGCCCGCCTGCCACAACTAAGACCCGGTGCAACCAAATAAATAAATAAATAATAATTAATTTAAAAAATAAAGAAATAAAACTGGGGAAGAGCTGGATCCTCAAATGGAGACTATTCCCCTTTAGGTGTTGGTTCAGAGTCACCTCTTCTGGTCCCCAAGGCAAGATCAGGTGTCCCAATTCCATGCTCCACGGGCCCTTGTGCTGCCCAGCTCCAGCATCCCTCTTGTAAGTATGCTTCCCTGGATTCTGAGCCCCACGGGGCATGGCAGGTGACAGTCTAGCCTTTCACTGAATCTCCAGCACCTGGCACTTAAGTGCTCTGTAAATCGTTACTCAATGAGTAGCACTAACCTCAGAGTGTAAGCACATGTCAGAAGCGCTTAGTCCCATCCCCGTCTGGGGAAGGGGAGCGGCAGTTGGATCTCAGTGGTTGTCCAGCTTGCTGCCGCCTGTCACATTGTACTCAACACATCAGGTGTGGAAGATGTGAGGAAACGGCCATCCTGACCCTGCCCTCCAGCAGTCCTCAGTCTGGGCCGGAGAAAACAAAAGCGCCTGGCAGTCTGGGATGGTGCCAGGAGGGGTACATTCAGAGGAAGAATGCTCTCAGTGCCTGGAGGAAGTGGAGCTGGGAGAGGTGATGTCCAGCATGGTCAGGCTCCGCCGGGAGAGCAGAGGCCACTGGCCGAAGTAGATGGACCTGGAGGCAGTGACACAAGCAGGC
The DNA here is from genome assembly GCF_003676395.1 of Aethalodelphis obliquidens. Taxonomy (NCBI): domain Eukaryota; kingdom Metazoa; phylum Chordata; class Mammalia; order Artiodactyla; family Delphinidae; genus Aethalodelphis; species Aethalodelphis obliquidens. Next base: position 14,163,148 of record NW_020837949.1, read on the forward strand.
CTCTCACTGGCAGGAGCCCTTTGAGCCCCTGTGCTGAACTTTGTATTTGGAAGTTTGTATTTTATTTTTTTTAATAAATTTATTTTATGTATTTATTTATTTTTGGCTGCGTTGGGTCTTCGTTGCTGCACGCGGGCTTTCTCTAGTTGCGGTGAGCGGGGGCTACTCTTTGTCGCGGTGCGTGGGCTTCTCAATGCGGTGGCTTCTATTGTTGTGGAGCACGGGCTCTAGGCGCGCGGGCTTCAGTTGTTGTGACACGCAGGCTCCAGTAGCTGTGGCTCACGGGCTCTAGAGCTCAGGCTCAGTAGTTGTGGCACAGGGGCTTGGTAGTTGTGGCTCGAGGGCTCTAGAGCGCAGGCTCAGTAGTTGTGCCACGTGGGCTTCAGTAGTTGTGCCTCACGGGCTCTAGAGTGCAGGCTCAGTAGTCGTGGCGCACGGGCTTAGTTGCTCTGCGGTATGTGGGATTTTCCCGGACCAGGGCTCAAACCTGTGTTCCCTGCATTGGCAGGCGGATTCTTAACCACTGCACCACCAGGGAAGTCCCTGTATTTCATTTTTTAAGATGCCCCCCTGCCCCCATTGGATAAACTAAGTCGCACAAAACCTGGCTCCACCCCAGCCATGGGATTTGACTAGGAGGAAGCAGAAGGTGTTTCAGTTGTGGGGTGGGAAAGGTAGTTGAAATGTAGACAATGACGATGGGATGAGCAGTGAAGAAAAGCAGCAGAGGGTGTGACCCTGGAGATGTCAATCCCAGATACAAACAGGAAATCGGGTGGTGGGTATATACAATGTCCATGGTCTTTTAAATGGAATTATTCTTTTCAAAGTAATGGAATATTTGCCACAGACTAACGCCTGCTGTTTCAGGCTTCGGGAAATATAATGATTGAGTTCTTAGGACCCTCACACTGATTATGTGGCATTCCTGACCCTCATCCCCAAGGTTTGGGTGGGTCCTGGGCCCCTTGCAGCGAGGTGTTTGCTCTGATTGATTTCACGCCTGAGTCGTGGCAGAGGTCAAGTTCTGAGTGCTCAGTTACTTCAGATGGGTGTGTCTTTCCAGGTGGAAAGCTGCTTATAATTCTGGCTGTGATTAAGTATTTACTATGTTCTACTCCTCGAGTTTTCCCCTCTGACTTCCCTGGTTACTCCATCTACAGGGCAGGATGTGGCATCGGAATGTGTTCTTTTTTTTTTTTCTGGCCACGCAGCACAGCTTGCAGGATCTTGGTTCCCCGACCAGGATCGAACCTGGGCCCCCAGCAGTGGAAGCACAGAGTCCTAACCTCGGGACTGCCAGGGAAGTCCCTGAACATGTTCTGTCTCTGAGCCTTTGCACCCTTCCTCCCACCTGGAGTGTCCTCCTGTCTTCCTTTCGCCTCCACAGCCTCGTTCCAGCCATCTGGTCCCCTGGGTCCTTGGGTGGCTGGCAACTCACATCTGTCTAGCGCTCTGCAGCCCGAAAGGCGCTCTCTGTGTGAAGCTTCGTTAGTGGCCTCCAGTGACCTGGAGAGATAGAAGAGGTAGATGTGATTCCAATGTTAAAAGGAAAACCACCAAGAACACTTGAGGGGCCCATAGAGTCAGGACTCGAACTTGAATTTGGGGGTCTGTCGAACTCTGAACCTAGCCTTCGTTCCTCTCTTGTGTGGAGTTTGATCTCCTGCTACCTTTGCCTGTCCCGTTAGCTCCCTGAGTGCGGGGCCCTTGCCCCATCCTTGGAGCTATTTGTGCCCTATGTCTAATGCACATCAGATGCTCAATACATGGTTCTTAGCCACTTTCTTTCTTGAAGAGAATCTTACGTCTTCTAGTTATTTAAGAAGTGGAATATCTTCTAGCAGTTTTCTCCGAGGTATGAGGTTTGGACCCAAATTGAGTGGATTATCCTGGTGTCTTGGGCCTGAGGGTGGGCGATGAGGTGGGCATGTTGATGGTATAGGAGTCAGCATGGTCCTGAGTTGGGACCATCTCCTAACCTGTGTCTCCTGGTTGTCCCCTCCCCTCCCGCAGGGCTGCCCATGTACATGAGGTCCCTGCGCTGGGCCCTGGCAGTCATGGCCGTGCTCCTGGCGGTGTCTACGGTGGCCATTGTGGCCCTGGCCTCGAGAGCAGGTATGGGACCTCCCCGTCCCCTCTCCTCCCCCTCTCCTCCCCTGCTCCCCCAGCAGGGTGTCTAGTCCTTCTAGCTCCTTTGTGAGAATTAGAAAAAGACACGCCCCCCACGCAGATGCAGCGTGAAGACACAGGGCTCGGTGCGCAGAGGTAAGGGAGAAGAGCCCCTTCCTTCTGTGGACACAGCCTGCACTTGGAGAGGCCTTGTGCACAAGCTGTGCAGCCTTCCCAGGGCCTGCCCTCCTTGCTTACCCCTCCAAGGCTTGCCAGTTCCATGCCTCCAGATTTGCCCCCTGATTTTTTTTTTTTAATTTATTTTTGGCTGCGTTGGGTCTTCATTGCTGCACGTGGGCTTTCTCTAGTTGCGGCGAACGGGGGCTACTCTTTGTTGCAGTGCACGGGCTTCTCATCGCGGTGGCTTCTCTTGTTGCGGAGCATGGGCTCTAGGCGAGCGGGCTTCAGTAGTTGTGGCACGTGGGCTCAGTAGTTGTGGCTCGCAGGCTCTAGAGCACAGGCTCAGCAGTTGTGGCGCACGGGCTTAGTTGCTCCGCGGCATGTGGGATCTTTCCGGCCCAGGGCTCGAACGTGTGTCCCCTGCATTGGCAGGCGGATTCTTAACCACTGCGCCACCAGGGAAGTCCGCCCCCGCCCCCCCCGATTTTTGAACATCCACACATTCAGCTCTGTACAGTTTACCCTGCACTCACTGGTGGTCTCTGTGCTGCAGGGGCCAGGTGCCAGCCATGCCCCCAGGGCTGGATGTGGTCCATGGAGCACTGCTACTACCTCTCTGCCGAAGCTGAGGCCTGGGAGGCCAGCCAGGCTTTCTGCTCAGCCCACCATGCTACCCTCCCCCTTCTGAGACACACCCAGGTGAGGAGGGGGGGAGGTGGGCAGGAGAGGGGCGTGGTTATCATTACAGATTAGATTCTCAGTACTAGAAGGAACCTCAAAGATCTAGTCCAACTCTATGTTATAGAAAAAGTCACCAAGGCCTGGAGAAATAAAGTGACATGCAGGAGGACCAGACATCAGGTCTCCAAGATGTTCAGTTTGCTCTTCATTCTAAGAAGTGGAAGTGGAGCTGGGGAGGGCTGGAGCGGAGATGCTCCCATCCAACCTGGTGACCAAGCACTTAACAGTGAGCTCAGGAACAAGTCTGTGCTGGCCGGTCTGTGGGAGAGACACACGTGTACCCTCTGAGAGGTAGTCTGGAAAATAAATTACATTTAGTGGGTATTCCAGTCAGGTATTGCTATAATAATACTGGGTAACAAATCACCCCAAAAGTCAGTGACTTAAGACAATAGGCATCTCTCTCTTGATCGCTGGTCTGTGGGAGGCCCGTGGATGGGCTAATTTGGGCTGAGTCTGGCAGGACAGCTCAGCTTCGGGATTGGCTGCACTTGGCTTGAGCCCATGGATTGGGCTTGTGTTTGCTCCATGAATCTCTCGTCCTTCTTCTTGAGAGAAACTCTTTGTAAGAAAAATGGCAGGAGGGCAAGAACTGAGAACTTCTCATGTCATATGTGCTAACATTCCGTTGGGCAAAGCAAATAACATGGCCAAGCCCAACATCAAAGGGACAGGGTAGTATAGTCCATGCCCCACTCCCACCCTGGGGGTGGAGGGGGAGGAGTGAATATTTGCTGAATAATAATCCAGTCAGTGGGTCTGAGAGTGGCTACAAAAAAGGACCTATGAACTGGATCCAAACCTTGGCTTAATTTTATCTAACTTAGGGCAGGTGCCAAGAATTTATATTAGCTGTTCTAATATGCATGAAAAAGCACCACTCTTTCAGTCAGTGCCTTAATAAACATTTACTGAGCACCTACACTGCGTTTGGCACTGGGGATCCCATGAAGAGCCACAAGAGCACAGCCTCCACCTTCATGTGACTAAGAGCAGCGAGTGAGGCAGAGAGTAATCTGGAACTCATAGAAATAGATGTTTAATTACTATATTGATCTATGCTATGAAGGGAAGGTGCACGATGCTCTGGTTATATATGACAGGAATATGTGATTGAAGGTCAAGGTGGGCAGGGCAGCGTGGACCAGAAAAAAAAAAAAAAACCGGAAACTAAAAAAGTTCAGGAGATGGACAGACAGCCTCCTGGAATCCTCTGTCTCCTGCTTCAGTCTGGACTGGCTGCTCACGAGGCCTGCTACCCAGCTATTGACTTGGAATTTCTTTTTACCTTCATCCTCAATATACCTTTGCCTCTTTCCTGTGTGAGATCCCGTTTCCTAGATTCCATGTCTTTTCTTGGTAAAGCACACCCTGTATAAGTTTGCTGGAAGACATTTGAGATCTTTCATGTCTAAAGATACTTTTATTCTAACCTCTCATTTGATTGATAGCTTGGCTGGGTACAGATTTCTAAGTTGGAAATAGTTTACCTCCAGAATTGTGCAGATTTTGCTCCATTGCCTTCCACCTTTTAGTCCGACCACTAAGAAGTCTCATTCACGCTGATTCCCAACCCTTTGTATGTGACTCTTACCAGCCCCCCTACCCCAAACTCTGGAAATTTTCAGGGTCTTCACCTTTGTTCTTATTCAGTGTTCTGAAATTTAACAATAATAGTCCTTTGTGGGTCTTTTTCTTCATTTTTATTTCTGCTGCCTTATTTGTAATTTTAAGAACTCTTTTTGGTTCTTCAAATGTTCCTTTTGTATGGTGTCCTGTTCCTGTTTCAAGGATGAAGCATCTTCTCTTATCTTACTGTAAATACTAATTATAGTGTTTTGGAAGTTTTCTTCTGCTCCCTGCATTATCTCTGCTTTTATGCAAGTGCTTTTTATTCTGTGCCTTGGCATTTTCCTATACCTTGCCTCTAATATTTGAGCACTTTGGGGCTTCTCAATACAAATTAGCATGTTTCTCAGCTTCCTCCCACTCCACCCTTTCCTTGAAAAATCACTAGGCTTTCTTGGGTGTGCTAAGCCAATCAGTGTTGTCCAGCTTCCAAAATTTTGTCGACATTTCTCATCTGCTCTTATCTCCTCCCATTCTTATATCCTTTTTTCCCCCTTATGTTATTATTTAAGGAAGTTCCCTTCTGTTCCTGTTTTACTAAGAGTTTTAAGCATGAATGAGTCTAATTTCATTGGATTTTTTTTGCATACATTAAGATGGTAATATCTTTTATGTTTCCTCCTTTAATCTTGTGGTTATTATTATTTTTTTTTAAATGCTTGGCCTCTTGTAATAAGGTTTATTTAGCCAGGATTTTTTTCTTCCCAAAATACTTCTGTATTTGAGTTGATAATTTTACTTAAGATTTTCTCACATATGAAATTTCATTTCCTGCCCAGTCCTAAAATCAAAGGTATTCCACCCCACACTGCAGGGAAGGCAGCTTCTGTAGTTTTCTTTTCTCTGGGAGAGTTCTCATGAAGTGGATATAAAAATCTGCTGGAGAAAATGTTTTACATGAACATGGATTATATTATTACCAGGAATAACACATTTTTCCAAAAAACATGGGGAAATGAAAAAGATACAATGTAGATTGAAAAAAGTCACGTGTGATCCCAATATGGTAAATATATGTGCAAAGAAAACATACTGAAAGGAAGTATATTAATAGCGGTTATCACTGGAGTCAAGATTACGAGCGATTATTTTCCTTCTTCTTTAAAGCTTTTTTAAATTGTCTAAATGTCCTACAAATAGTATGCACTATGATTAGGGGGGAATACTAGAGTAATGGTAGCCCATGGAGGCAAGAGATCAGAATATAATGTTTTCTGCCCAACCCAGCCTGGTTGCATCTACAAAATGAAGGCCAGTGGGAACTTGGTGAGTCCCTAGAGAGTCTCTGCCTGGACCCGACGAGGGGGGCGAGCTGGGCAGGGACTTAGCGGCCCATCTCCTGAGTCAGACCCACTGAGCACAGCAAGTGTCATCAGAAAACTGGTGAAGTAAAAGTTCCCTGCCCTCGGGCCTCTCATCAGACAGGTTCAGTCCACCATGACCTCGGACATCGACATCGGCTGAACAAATGGCCTCCCTGTGGCTGGGGGTCCTCAAAGGGGAGATGAGCTGAACTACCCACATCGCAAACGGAGCTTGAATTCTTTTAAAACTAAGCAAACAGGATCAATCATTTGTAACACAAGTATATATTCAGAAAATATATCACAAAGTTTGGATAAGCTTTTTCCAAAAAGGAGCTTCCAAAAAGCCCCTTGCAAAAAGACCAAAGTGAAGATTTGGGTCTCAGGCAGTTGAAATCCAGAATATGACGACTGTGGGGCTCTGGAGTCCTGCTGAGTTCTGGACAAGGGCCAGAAGCTGCAGGAGGCACCAAGGCAGGTATGGGGAAGAGCAGCAGAGGACAGGCTGGCCGCTGGCAGAGGGGCTGGGCCACTGGCAGAGGCCAGGCTCCACGAGCTGGGATGCGAGACCCCAGGGACACGCCAAGGTGCCAGTAGTACACGCAGCCCCAGGATAGACATGTCTCGTCCTCCCCAAGAGGTTAGAGGAAAGGAGAGAGTTTCAGTGCCTCTGTGCCGTCAGTCATTAGACTCACTGGCCATTGCTTTAAGATCAGCTTTGTTCTGCAGGGTCGGGGAAGGAAGAAGCTTCCTGAAATGTACACATTGACTGTAAGCCACGTTTTGAGTGCAGAAAGATGAAAACACGAATAAATATCATAGGATTCAGAAAATTAAGTAGTTTAAAACATTTAAATATTAAAGCAGAAATGTTTGAAGGCAGAAAGTAGAATGGTGGTTGCCAAGGGGAGGGGGAAATGGGAGTTGTATAGTGGGTGCAAAGTTTCAGTTGGGGAAGATGAAAAAGTTTTGGAGATGGGGGTGGGCGATAGTCCCACAACAGTGCGAATGAACCTAGCGCCACTGAATTATACACTTAAAAATGGTTGAAATGGTAAACTTTATATATATATTTTACCACAGTTTTTTACTTTTTTTTTTTTTTTTTTTTTGCGGTACGCGGGCCTCTCACTGTTGTGGCCTCTCCCGTTGCGGAGCACAGGCTCCGGACGCACAGGCTCAGTGGCCATGGCTCACGGGACCAGCCGCTCCGCGGCATGTGGGATCTTCCCAGACCGGGGCATGAACCCGTGTCCCCTGCATCGGCAGGTGGACTCTCAACCACTGCGCCACCAGGGAAGCCCTACCACAGTTTTTTAAAAAGAAATGTATGAAAGGATGGAAAAAATTTACCTTAATTTTAATATGTAAAATATGAGATTTCAGGTAAATTCTGCTCAGGATCACATTCCCCTCCCCCCACATTGGTGGCAAAGTTGGAGATGCACCAGCTGGAGTAGATGGAGGCCCCAGATACCTGTGCCATTACGGAGCAGTCCTTTGAGCCATAAATCACACAGAAGTTTCTAGAATTTACTTATATCTCCAGGCAATGCTTTTCCCACACCATAATTTTTGCTAACAATGGGAACAGGTTAATGGTGTCTGAGCTGCAAGGAAAAAGACGGAATGGAGTGGGTGGAGCTGGGTGGGGACAGGCCATGGCTCCTGTCACCAGGAGGCCCAGAGGGAGAGCCACATGGCCTGGGCTAGGACAGAGAGAAGGGAAGGATCACCTTGGCAATGCCAAGGCATCAAATGAGGTCACATATGTTGGAGTCAGACACGAAGCTTTGTACACCATCCAGCGGACTGGAGGCGCCTCATTTAATGAGTGTGTACTACATGCCCTTGGCTGTGTGCACAAAACATCTCCCCATTTTACAGAGGACCATACTGAAGCTCTGAAAGGTCGGGTAACTTAACTAGGGTCACTTAGCTTGCAAGTCACAGGACCAGAATTTGAATATGGGGTGGCCTAGCCCCAAAGCTCTACTCTGCAGTAATAGCCCCCTTCTCGGCCCTGGGAGGAGCTCCAAGCTCTGGTGTGTCTTCCCAATCAGGCAGCTGATTGCTGCCAGGAGGTCGGGGCTGGCCAGCAGGAGCCCCGAGTCTGCTGCAGCCACGGCAGTGAGATGCTTGGAGCTGCTGTGCCCTCTGACTCGCAGCTCAAACCCAGCCCAGGTTCCTTCTCATCCCTTCCAAAGCTCCCACCCAACCCTGCCCAAGGGCCCCAGCCTGTGGAGTCCAGCCAGAGAGGAAATGACCAGCCCAGGAGAGGCTGTACGTGCGCCTGATGCAGTCTGGCCTTTGGGATTTCAGAAGGGGTAAGGTTGGCACCCTTCAGTCTGGAAGTTCCTTCTGGCTCTTCTCCCAGCTGTTGACCAGCTGATGTTCTCTTGAACGTCTGCACCAACACCTCTGGGAGCAGGGCTGGCCTGACAGCCCGATTGTTACCTGTGGCTCTTGCTGGTTATTGGCAGTGACACAGGGGAGGGGGGCCAGTTTTGTTGAGCTGGTCTACTATGTGCTGGGCTGTCGTGGTCAGTGGTGAATAGGGCAGGCACCCGGCGCTCACCGAGTTCACTGTCTGATACAGAAAACTGACAAGGAAGCCAGCCAGCCAAATGCCACACACCATGCTCTAAACTGTGAAGGTTGTGGCAGCCCAGGGGAGGGGGTCAGAATGGTGTCCCTACAGGAAGTGACCTTTAAACTGAGACCTCAAGGACAAATAGGAGTGTCACCAAGGGGATGGGCGTCACGTGGTGCTTGCTTTCTAATCCCCAGGGTTAAATATAGAGGTTTTGTCTCTGTCAACATAAACACTTTCCTAGGGAAGAACTGAACATGCATCAAATCTATGTCGCTTCTCGTCACTAACGCGAATGTGTGCTGCTCGGCGTGGGCTAGCTGGCGTGGTCTGCTTTTTTCCACTCGGCGTGATTCTGTATCTGCGTTTTCTTGCGTAACTGCATCTTCCGTGCGCTCATCACCTTTAACAGCTCTGTGAGTTTCCATCATGTTGACGTCCCATAATCTGCCTAGTTATTTCCTGACTGCAGAGCATTTGGGTGGTTTCCATTTTTTCTTTACAAATAGCAGTGTGATAATTTTGCGAAAGTTCATTTTCTCCCCTTTATGTACTTGGATTTCTTCCCCAAAGTGGAATTACCCGTCCGAGCAATAGGAACTGTGTTGCCACTCTTTTTTTGTAGCACAGATTATGTTCTGGAAAGACTGGGCTGGTGTGGACCCCTGTCTCCACCTCTATCCACCAGTTCCCTGCACCAGGACTTACAATATTGAAACATCTTTTTCCAAGTTGAAACTTTTTAAATACAATTTTTTGCTTTAATTCATTACTAAAAATAACATGACGCTGGGGACAATTATTTAAAAGAAAAAAGCATCTCTGCTAGCTCTCTAACATACTTGTTTGGCTTTTTGTTGTTCCTTGTGTGTCTGCGCCCATGTGCGTACACATTTTTTCATTCTTATAATCATGCCACAACTTTATTTTTATTTATTTATTTTTTTAAATAAATTTATTTATTTTATTTTTGGCTGCATTGGGTCTTCGTTGCTGCACGCGGGCTTTCTCTAGTTGCGGCAAGCGGGGACTACTCTTCGTTGTGGTGCGCGGGCTTCTCATTGCAGTGGCTTCTCTTGTTGTGGAGCATGGGCTCTAGGTGCGTGGGCTTCCGTAGCTGTGGCATACGGGCTCAATAATTGTGGCTCACGGGCTCTAGAGCGCAGGCTCAGTAGTTGTGGCGCACGGGCTTAGTTGCTCCGTGGCATGTGGGATCTTCCCAGGCCAGGGATCGAACCCGTGTCTCCTGCATTGGCAGGCGGATTCTTAACCACTGCGCCACCAGGGAAGTCCATGCCACAACTTTACTTCAGCTTTTTCACTTACTATAACCCTTCATGTACTGTGACTTTTCCCCCTGTTGCCCCAGGGACTTCATACTCACCCTTATTTTGAATGGTCTTCATAATACTTACGGAATGAATGCAATGTAGTTTATGCTCTTGCTGGCGACTGCATTGTTGACCATCTGCTCCCTGGCCGTCTCTGCAGCCTAATCAACCCTAGCGCTCTTCTCCTGCCCAGTGAGGCTACTTGCTGTTTGTCACCTGGATTGCTTTGTAGGCTCCCAGCTTTGCTCATGCCCTTCACCCCCTCTTCTCTGAGCTGCCTCGTTTCTCTGTCCGCTCAGTACCCATCATGCATTGCTCGTGGGGATGGGCGATCACGTCCTGTCTCCCCTTGGGGAGGGCTGAGATGGGATTGCCCCCATTTCTGGTCCTCAGTCCTGAGCACAGTGCCTGTCAACCAGCAAGCATCTAATACAGCTTCCCAATTCCTGGTGTTTGGGGAGGGATGAGTCGCTTCTCTAGCTTGTGGAACTGGGAACTTGCAGAAACCTGGGATGGGGGATGGGGTAGGGGGACGGAAGCCCCAGGTGAGCCGTATCAGTGGCCCGAGAAGAATGACGAGCTGCTTTTCTCTCTCTCAGGACTTCCTGAGCAGATACCCAGTCACCAAGTACTCCTGGGTGGGGGCCCGACGAGGCCCCCAGGGCTGGCACTGGATCGATGGGACCCCTCTGCCACCCCAGCTGTGAGTGACCGTGGGCCTGGGTGGGCGGCCCCTCTGTCCCCAACACGCTAGCATTGGGCCCCCAGGGTGACCCACGTGATACCACAGCAGGCGCCAAAGGGGCTGGAGGCCTTCCCCTCCATGTGTCGCCAGGTTCACCCCCCTGCACCACCCCCAGCCTAGGATGTCCCTTGGTTTCATTTAGTCCTCATCACCCCATCCCTTGTTTGGGTCCCACGCATTCACCCAAGAAGGACTGTCACCATGTTCTATGGATAAGGGGAGTGCTGCTCAGAGAGGTTTGGTGGTTTGCCCAGGGCCACACAGCTGACTCCCTGGGGCAAGCGGCGGGGCACATCATCATAACTCCTGCCTCAGAGCTCTTTCCAGACCCCCCGGGCTCCATGCAGCGATCCCAGCGGTACCCAGGCAGCGGGCACAAGGGCTGGGAGGGCCCGTCAGCCTGAGTACCTTCCCTTCCTCTCGCCCTTCCCCAGACTCCCGGAGGAAGACCAGCAAGAACCGGATCTCAACTGCGGGGGCCTGGAGGGAGGCAAGTTCGTGGCTTCGGACTGTGCCTCCCCCAGACCCTGGGTCTGCGCCAGGGGGACCAAGTGACTTGGGTTCTGCCCGCCCTGAGCCTGCTGGGGGAGGCCAGGCTGAGAGCCGGGGCAGCCTCCTCCCCGGACCCAGGCCTCCAGGTCTCCCCGCTCTGCTCAGTGGCCCCGCCTCGGCGAAGGGAGTAGTGACTCCTGGCGCAGGGAGGTCGCATCCGCGGGGAAGGAGACGTTCTGCGGCCCCGCGGCTGAGCGCCCATTTGAGTGTCCAGCTGCTGAAGCGGATTTGTTCTGTGACCTTGTGGGTTTTTTTGGTTTTGCGTTTTTCCTTCTGAGCCTCAGTTTCTCCCTCATTAAAACGGCCACTTCTCATTCTCCCACTTACCTGCCTAGTCACAGGTGTGCACCCTTTCAGGCCTAGAGAGACAAAAAGGATGAACGGTCACAGGTGATCCCAACCTGGCTTCTCATCGAGCCCAGGAAGTGAGTCTCCCATTTCGTGGCCTTGGGATTTGGCAGCGATGACATTATTGCTACAAAGGCCACTTCCAGGCGGCCACGCACGCCGACAGCATCCAGAGGGCAGCGCGCGAGACGTGGCCACCCCGGAGGAGAGAGGAAGGAGGGTCCTGTCCCCACCCCCGGGGTTGGCAGAGAGTAAGGTTCTTTGCGGTGACTGGCGTGTGGGACTGGCGGGGCGTCCGGCCAGCTGATGCCCAAGGCTGGGAGGACGCAGAGAGGACACACCCCCTCTTGGCCGGCGAAGCCACCACAAAGCTTGGGGTCCAAGGGAGAAAGGAAATCAGAAATGTGGGGAGGCGTGAGGCTGCTCTTCCTGCCACAACTGTGAGGACCCCAGCCTGAAGGTGTCTCCCACTGAGGTTCAGTGAAGGGCCTCCGGCCTGGAGGGAGTGGCAGCAAGGTGGGGAGAGGGTTTGCTTAGCCTCCAGCCTGGAGAGACTTCCTCAAAGGACAGGAGACTGACTGTACCGGCCTCTGGTCGTGGTGCCAGTCATGTGCAAACCAGCCTTCCTCTTTAAAGGCAGACCAGGTGTCCGAGCTCCTCAGAGAAACCTTTACTGGTCCATTTGAACTAAGAGCTTGTACAGAGTGCGGGGCTGCCCGGGAGAAAGGGATGGAGAGTGCTAAGAGCACACCTGACAGGCAATAAAAATCTTAGACGCACTCTGGTGTTTCTCATGGCTTTCTTCTTATTTCAACTACAGATCAACCCCAGAGCTTGATGACATGTTCAGGTTGAACTCGCTTCAAAGCCCTTCTCGGCGAACGTCCGTGTCTGGTGGTGTCAGGCTGGTTTAATGTCAGCTTCAGGGCCACCGGCTTGGGGCCCTCTGGGCTCGGCGCTGTTTAGAATCGCCTGTGGAGCTTAAAAGATCCAGGTGCCCAGCGTGGGTGGTGTGATGCTGGGGCCTGGAAATCAGAGAGTTTTTCAGCTTCAGTTGGTGGGGAAGGGGAGTAAGAGAGTGACCTTTGACCTGCCGAAGTAGGAAGCTCCTAGTTACTGTCCAAAGTTGGCAAACGAAGGAATAGCAGTGTGCACTTATTATTTAGAAATGTGGAGACAAATACTAGAAGAGATGGCAAAAATCATTTAAAGTGGTTGCCTTAAAACTAATTTGATGCCGATAGAAGTCAGGACAGTAGTTATCTTGGTCTGAGGGGAGGAGTATTAACTGGGCAGGGGGACCAGGGAATATTCAGGGGTGCTGGAATGCTCTAGATCTTGATCTGGGTGGAGCTGGGTACATACGTAAAAATTCATCAAGCTATATACCTAAGGTTAAAACACGTAAATGCCTGTCTCCGAGGAACAGGAGCGAGGTTACAGGAGTAGTGAGGTTTTTCTTCTTTTTCTTAATATACCGCCTTTAGTACTATTAACATAAAACCATATTCACTTTTTTTAAATACCCATATTCATGTACTACTTCGATAAAAAGAGAAATTATATTTTTTGCAAGGTCCAAAAGATTCTGACGTGCAGCCTGGCTTCAGAACGACGAGCTTCAGAAAGCATTCCTGTGACTGCCTTTTCTTATAACCTGTCATTATTTCTTTCACCGAGGTACATTTTCACAAGTCGCAGCCTCGCCTCACCTTCCGAGCGTGTCTCTCCCTTTCTACTAAATGGAAGCTGGACAGGTTCCACAGCAGGCTGGTCTGCGTGGAATTCCTCTGCGTAATTTTTCTAGTTTCTTTTCCCACCAGGCACTGCCAACGGCCGTTGTCTGAAATCCACACTAATAACGTCGCCCCCAGTACCGGTTTGTTTTATGGAGCTTTGGAGAACTGCCTCTGACACAGGCTGGCCCAGCAGCTCACAGCGGCCTCCGAGGTTACAGCTATGGACACCTCGCTTGTGGAAGAGTCACCTGTGTGGAGCACACACCTCATCCTGAGATTGGGCACAGGGAGCGACCCCCAAGTCAGGTTTTTACCAGCTTTTCTGGTAATTCTGATGCAGACAGTCTGCAAACCACATTTTGAGAAACGCTGTCTAAAAGAGCCCGTATTGCCCCCAGGGGAAAAAAAAAATAGTGTGTAGATATTTTGTCAACTTCACTGAGGTAAGAAAATGCACCCATCTCAGGAGTACCTTTTGACAACTCTTGGCACCCGTGTAACCACTGCCAATCAAGATGTGGACTACAGATTAACTTCAGCTTGTTCTAGGATTTCACAGAATAGTCATTAAACGTACTCTTTTGTGTCTGCTTGTTTAGCTTAGCACCAGGTTTTAAAGACTCGTTCAGGTTGCCCTAGGTATTGGTAATAGCTCCTTTCTTTGTAGGGACAGATCACAACCTGTTTATCTTCTCTCTAGTGGGTGATACTGCGGTTGTCTCCAGTTTGGAGCTTTTATGAATACAATGCTGTGGACATTCGGATTATCAGTCTGTGTGTGGACGTAGGCTGTCAATTTTCTTGAGCGCCTCGGAGTAGGATTACTGGGGTGTGTGGTAAGGATGTGTTTAATTTGTAAGAAACTGCCAACGTGTCTTCCAAAGCCGCTGCGCCATTTTACAGACCCGCCAGTGACATACCAGAGTTCCGGTAGCTCCACATCACCAGCATTCGGTGTTGCCAGCCTTTTCACGTTTAGACATTCTAGTGGATGTGCAGTGGTATCTCAGTGTGGTTTTCATTTGCACTTTCTTTTTTTTTTTAATTATTTATTTATTTTCGCTGTGTTGGGTCTTCGTTTCTGTGCGAGGGCTTTCTCTAGTTGTGGCAAGCGGGGGCCGCTCTTCATCGCGGTGCGCGGGCCTCACTATCGCGGCCTCTCCTATTGCGGAGCACAGGCTCCAGACGTGCAGGCTCAGTCGTTGTGGCTCACGGTCCCAGCCGCTCCGCGGCATGCGGGATCCTCCCAGACCAGGGCTCGAACCTGTGTCTCCTGCATTAGCAGGCAGACTCTCAACCACTGCGCCACCAGGGAAGCCCTCATTTGCACTTTCTTGACGACCGATGTTAACTTCTTTTCAGGTGCTCGTGGCCATTCGTATATTTTCTTTTGTGATTCTCATATTGATGGTCCAGAGACCATATTTGGATAACCCTGCCTAAAAGACACATATGCCCACCAGGACAGAGCATTTTAAAAGTGATGATACAAATGGAAAAATCTAAGATCTCCCCCCAACTTTGTGAAAATTTTCAAAATACAGAGTTGAAAAAAATGACATGACAAACACCCAGCTGCTCTCTACCTAGATCTAACAGCTGTTAACATTTTGCCACATTTACTCTATGTCTGTATACACAAAACTGTCAAACCGTTTGAAAATGAGTTGCAGACATGAAGACACCTCACCCCTAAATACTTCAGCACACATCTCCTAAAAATAAGAATATTCTTCTACATAGTTGCAATTCTACCATTACACTTAATGAAATTAAGTTCATATTCAATCTGTGCTCCAACTTCCCTAGTTGCTCCATTAATTTAAACAAAGGTCCAGTCAGGGTTTAAGCACTGTTAGGGGTTATCACTTGAGTCTCTTTCAACCTGGAACTTCTTCCCTGTAACATGGACTGTTTGAAAAGACCAGGCCAGTCTTGTAGAGTGACTAATATCTCAAATGTGTCTCATTTCCTGTAAACTGAAACGAGGCTTTGACTCAATATAAACATTGAAAAAAACTATTTTTGCTGTTGTTGAAGCATAGTTGACTTAAAGTGTTGTGTTAATTTCTGCTGTACAGCAAAGTGATTCAATTATACATGTATATACACACATTCTTTTTTACAATATAAACATTTTTGACAGGAGTAGTATGTGATTCACATTTCATCACCTGATAGAGCTTAACATTGATTTCAAGTAATTTGCACCAAATTTTCTCAAAAAGAAAAAATTCAGGGAGCTAAAACATGTAACTCATATATCCAAATTTGGATAAATTTGGGCGTTTCCTCTGTTATTCTCAGCTTTAGAGATAGTATAAAAGTAAAATAAGGCTATATAAAAAGGTTTTAGAAATGATACAGTTCATTTGCGCCTTTGTTGTTCCCTCCTGGGACATACCATTCACAACGTTATGCCAGGAACAGCCTCAGGCTCAGGAGCAAAGCGATGTTGGGCAACTTTGTCGTGACCTTGGGTGACCTTGGCTTCGCTCTGTTCCCTCCGTAAAGTGGGCGTGATAGGATGCAGCTCCCACCAGTGCTGTAAAGTGGGCATGATAGGATACAGCTCCCACCAGTGCCGTAAAGTGGGCGTGATAGGATGCAGCTCCCACCAGTGCCACAGTGATGCGCAAATCGAGTGAGACCAGGTGGGTCGATGTACGTCAATAATTCACTCCACGTTCGTTGAACATCAGTTGTGTTTCTGCGCTGGGTTTGTGGGAGGATGCAGAGAACAAGATCCATTCCCAGCACTTGGCCTGGCTGCCAGCGTGAGGGTGTGTTCAGGCAAAGGAATCACTGGGGATGTTGGGGGTTCTCCCTTATCTGCTCCGACCTCCTGCGCTGACTGTGGAGCAGCCGT
The DNA here is from genome assembly GCF_003676395.1 of Aethalodelphis obliquidens. NCBI lineage: Eukaryota > Metazoa > Chordata > Mammalia > Artiodactyla > Delphinidae > Aethalodelphis > Aethalodelphis obliquidens. The sequence continues at coordinate 14,179,291 of NW_020837949.1, forward strand.
GTGGTCTGACAGTGACCCCAGTTTGGGGGTGGAGGTGAGCAGGGATAACTTGGGAGGCAGACCTGACACATCGAAGCCAAACGTGCTGGTGGCACAGTCCCAGTCCCCTGGCCGTTGTTTGGTTCTGGAGCCCAGGCCTAAGCCAATCAGGGATGTCACGAACTGTTCCAAATGGGAACACGCCCCAACCGGGCCCGGGATGTGAGAAAAGCTTGCCATGCTCTTTACAGACTCAGGATGCCACGGTATTGAAACGGTGCGTGATGATGGGTCAAATCCATTCCACCTGCCTCCGGTAATGGAGGTAATTGAGGTCGTTTTAACACTTGCCTGTCTCCCAAACAGCACGTAGCCTCAACATGAAGATGTTTTGCCTGAGTTACTGTCCAGGAACTTGGAGTCTCAGATGAGCCGGTTAAGGCTGGATAGGATCACCCACCCTCCAGGGGTCACACATGGATGTCAGCTCTGTGACCTTTCACACGTGCAGAAGCCTGTAGCGTAGTTACGCCTGCGCAGAAGGATGATTCCTGCACCTTTTTCCAATCACCTTTCCCCACAAGCCCCACCCCTCACGCACCCTGCTTCTTTATTTGCCATCCTATAAATACCTGAGCCGCTCGCTTTCCCAGAGGCGAATTCGGCATCTGAGGTTTGTCCTCCCCTCGCTCCCTCGCTCCCCTCGCTCCCCTCGCTCCCCCCTCTTCCCCCTCTTCTCTCTCTCTCCTCTTCTCTCTCTCTCTCCCCTCTTCTCTCTCTCTCTCTCCCCACTCTTTCTCTCTCTCTCTCTCCCCTCTCTCTCTGTCCCCCTCTCTCTCCCCTCTCTCTCTGTCCCCCTCTCTCTCCCCCCTCCCCCCCACTCTCTCTCCCCTTCTCTCTCTCTCTTTCTCCTCTCTCTCCCTCTCCCCTCTCTCCCTCTCTCCCTTCTCTCCCCTCTCGGCTGGAATAAACCCACTCTTTGCCCCAAACTTTGGCGTCTCAGCGTTTGGTTTGCTGTGCGACGGGCACTATAAACCTGGTTGGGTAAAATTCGGCGAGCCGGGCAGGAGGGGAAGTTCAGATGGACCTTTTGCTTGGGGCTTTTTGGCCCCTTGCTGGTACAGAGAGCACGTGGAAAGGTCCAAGCAGCTGCCTGGTCCATTTGTTCCACGACCGTCCCCAAATTTCCCCTGCCAGGTGCCACCGACGTTTCATTTTGCAGCAGACGGTTTTGGGTTTGGAAGACATCTTGTGGGTGAGTAACTACGTTAAAGAAATCCAGCTGTGCTTAAATTGTCCGATAATCCTGACCAGATCGTGGGCTGGGGGCCTGCCTACCTGGAGGGATTCTGGCCGACAATATAGAAGGTTACAGGTGCTGAGTTACTCTACCTGGGTTAGAGGCCCGGGGTTTTTGTCGTTGGTCTTGTTTGTGTCCCTCTGTGTCTGATTGTTTCTGTTGTTAAGCTTTGACTGCTGGGGATTGAGCTTGGTGATGGTGGCAAGGACCCTTAGAAAGACTTCATTATTGTGACCACCTGGAAGCAAAGCCCTTTCAAAATGGGAAAGGTTAATTCAGTTCCCCCTTGCAGCCCTCTAGACTGTATTTTCCAAAATTGGGAGACGTTCAGTTATGAATCCATGGAAAAGAAAGTGATGGTATTTTTTTGGTAACACTGCATGGCCATAATATCCTTAGTCTCCTGAGCAAAATGGCCTGTAAGTGGATCCTGAATTTACAATATAATTCTGCAACTAGATTCATTTTGTAAATGAGAAAAAACATGGGATGAAGTACCTTTAGATACAATGTTTGTATCAGAATAAACCTACGCAAAGAAGATGTAAGGTTATGGTCCAACAGGAAGGGAAGGAAGGAAACCTGTTTTGCTTCATGCTATTTCAAAGGAGGATGATTTGCCATTGACCCTATGTCATGGGGGCTGTTGCCCTTTCGTTTCCACTGTCTGAGCCACAGCCTCCGGCTTGGGCCCCTCTGGTCTCTGAGGGTCGAGAAATAGGAGTGAGCTCCCCCTTCTCATACCTGCTGCTGGATTTGGCCAGGGAGCTGCCCAAACTCAGGTGGGGCAACATCCAGCAAGGCGAGTCCCCACTGGGGGTGTGGATGCTGGGACCGGGCAGCCAATGGGATTGATCTGGGTCCACTCCCACTTTCAACTTCAGAGTTATTTAATTGTAAGAACACTATGCCAACTTACAGAGATGACCCAAAGAGAATGGAAATACCTTTTCTCATCCTTTTTTTTTTTTTTTTAAACTCCAAACCTGACCTGGGCAGATGTTCAAAATTTATTAAATACCCTTCTCACTTCAGAAGAACATAGAATGGTGCTGGATAAAGCTCGGGAGGAGGCAGATGTGCTTCATGTAGACACCCCTGGCAGGCGGTAGGGGATGCTGGGAGCGTGGCTATATCAACAGGGGATCCTCATTGGGATGTGAATGTTGGGCGTAGGCCAAAACTCGAGTATGATTGAGATTGTATTCTTGCGGGATTTCAAAGAGGGATGCCCAGAGAAGCTTTAATAAAGTACAAGAGGTAAAAGGGAACCCAGATGAGGCTCTTTCAGAGTTTCTCGTATGGGTCTCTGAAGCTTAGAGGCATTATACAGATACAGAGTCTGAGGCCCCAGAGAATTTAAATATGGTTCATATGACTTTTATTGGTCAGGTTCCCCCCGCCCTGCCATATACAGAGGAAACAGAAGGTGCTCTTGGAATGCCGAGTCTCAACCTGTTGAGATTGCCTTCAGTTTCCAATGGCAGGGACCAGGCTCAGGAGAAAAGGGAACAAGAGAACGAAACAACAGGCCACTCTGCTGGCGGCTGCCTTACACAGGGAAGAGCCGGACCAAGCTGAGGACCCTACGAGAGACTTGGCAAAAGGTAGGAGGCCCCGAGCTTCTACTCGAACTGGGCAATCAGTAGTGGGATTTCTACCACCGTGAATACTGCAAACAGGAGGGACCCTGGAAGAGAGACTGTGCCATCCTAAGGAAGATTCTGGAAGAAGGTAAACAAGTGGCACATCAGATGGCTGAGCTACCTGAGAACGATAGGGACCCAGGGGCTCCCCTTAATCCTGCCAAGTCCATCAATATCTCACAGAGAGAACCCCCCGTGACTAGGACAGTAAGAAATCAACTTGTGGACTTTCTGATCAATACGGGGGTCACTTACTGCTTTATTATTATATTTGGCTGCATGGGGTCTTCATTGCTGTGCGTGGGCTTTCTCTAGATGTGGTGAGCTGGGGCTACTCTTCGTTGCGGTGCACAGGCTTCTCATTGCGGTGGCTTCTCTTGCTGCGGAGCACGGGCTTTAGGTGCGTGGGCTTCGGTAGTTGCAGCACAGGGGCTCAGCAGTTGCAGCACGCGGGCCCTAGAGCGCAGACTCAGTAGTTGTGGCACAGGGGCTTAGTTGCTGTGCAACACGTGGGATCTTCCCGGACCAGGGATCAAACCCATGTCCCCTGTATTGGCAGGTGGATTCTTAACCACTGTGCCACCAGGGAAGTCCCCCACTTAACTCTGTTTTAAATATCCAGCTTTCTAAACTTTCTTTTGAGACTGTGTTTGTAAATGAGGTGTCTGGAGAAAACTTGAAAAAGCCTGGTCTCCAGCTGCTAGACTGTCAGATGGGGAAGGCTCATCTGAAGCAGCTTTCTATGTTGTTGTTGTTGTTGTTGTTTTGGTCGCATGGTTTGCGGGATCTTAGTTCCCCAATCAGGGAGTGAACCCTGGCCCTTGGCAGTGAAAGCGCCAAGGACCTAACCTCTGGACCACCAGGGAATTTCCTGAGGCAGCTTTCTATACGAGACTTACTAAATACCAGGGTTATCTTTGCATCTGGACAAATGGACATGAAAGTACCACCAGAGCAGGCTTGCACGTTGCAGGCTTTATTGTTCCAACCCCCAAAAGGATAGCCTACAGCCATTCCCAAAGGGACACTGCAGAAGGTGATTTAAAAATTTGCCCACAATATTTGGAGAAATCCGGGCAAAAGAGTTGAGGGAACTTCAACTAAACGAGGGAGCCCTGCTCCAGTATGTGGGTGATCTTTGATTGCTAGTAAGACAAAGGACATCTCAGACCAAAATATGGTTTTGGCTATGAACTTGTTGGTCGAACGAGGCTATAAGGTGTCCAAGAAAAAGGCACAGACTTCTCAGCCCTCGGTTAAACATTTGGGCTTTGAACTCTCACGTGGACAGAGAGCCTTGCTCCCTGATGGAAGGGAAGCTGCAGCCAGGGTTGCAGCTCCTACTACCAGGAGACAATTTAATTACAGGACTCCTGGGAGTGTCTGGGTTCTGCTGCATTTGGATCCCCAACTTTGGACTTGTAGCAAAACCCCTTTAGGGAGCTCTTAGAGGAGGAGACGATGAACCTCTAGACTGAAATCTTGAGAGGATAAACATCCGGTGGACCAGCTCAGTCCTCAATGGACGGGACCTCCTGAGGAACGTGACGGGAAATAGAGACTGTGCTGCAGAAGGGAAGCCGCACCCCGGATCCTCATCCAAACCTCAGCTGGTTCCAGACTCCCGACACTGACTTCTCCGAGTGGGCAAGGGAACCCCTAGCAGATCTTAAGCTGTGAGAAAGAAAATAAGGTGAACAAGACTGCTGCAGTGTTGGCTTTGGTTAAGTAAAATTCTTCAGAAGGCAAGTGACTTAAATAACGTGTTAGGTTACCAGAATGATTTCTTTTGTCTCCTCGGTATTTCTGACCTCCCAGGCTTGGAAGGACAATTCAATGATTAGGCTTTCTTAGACTGGCAAAAGCAGGTAACCTCTCTACCTGTTGCCTGTGTCACCCAAAACCTTTTTTTGTATTTGACCATGCTGACCCCTTGGTTATGCCTGTCATCAATTTTTCAACCACCCCCTACCTTCACTGATACTTAGGATAAAAAGCCCTCAGATGTAGCATCAGGTTAGGCTAATCAACAGAATTTCCCGTCCTCTGTTTTTTGACTTAGCTGAAATTTGGTCCTCTCCTCGTGTCCTCAGATAAAACCATCCTGGGTGTCTTCCCCCTTCAAGAGTCCACTTGGTCAGGATATTGTAGCAATCATACTTACTTTTCCCAGCCCATGTCCCTTCCATATTTAATATCGAAGTGTTTCAGCCCAACTGGTAACGATCGAGACAGTCTAATAGGTAAAGGTAGGTCACAGATCCCTGGCTTGACGTGGGAAGTTTATCAATTTGTCTGGCATTCTGTGTGCTCCCCACCCCTGCGAAGGTACAGCTTTTTGGTTTTGATTACCAACCTTGGGCCTATGAATGCTGTGACAGCTGCCACATAGGTGCCATTTGCTTATTGGGATCAAAATGTTAACTTGATCAGGAGCAAGAGAATATTTTCAAATGAGCACTAAACAGTTTCATTACTCAAGTCCTTGTTAGGGCTACACGCCTTATCAGCAGGAAGTATCCAGGGCGGGCATTGCCATTCTTCCCTCAAGATTGAGGAATGAGGGACTTGCCGGGTGGTCCAGTGGTTAAGAAAACGCGATTCCACTGCTGGGGGCGAGGGTTCGATCCCTGTTTGGGGAACTAAGATCCCACACACTCAGTGCGGCCAATAAAAATAAAAATTAAATTTTTAATGCTTTATTTTTTTTTTAAGTTATAAAAAAAGATTGAGGAATGATCAAAAGATTTGGGGGACCGAAACGGTGCATGAGGATTAATCAAATCCACTTCACCTGCCTTCACTGATCAAGGTTGTTTTAATACTTGCATATCTTCTAAGGCCCGTAGCCTGAACAATAAGATGTGTGCGTGAGTTATTTCACAGGAACTTGGACTCTCAACTGCATCTACTGCAGCTGAGCCGGTTAAGGCTGGTTAGGACCACCCACCCTCCAGCTGAGCATGCGTGGGTGCCTGCTCGGTGACTTTCCCAAACTACAGAGACTTATAGCTTAGTTACGCCTGCGCAGAATGATTCCCGCGCCTTCTCCCAATCACCTTTACCCACACGCCACACACCTCAGGCCTTTTTTTTTTTATTAAAGTATAGTTGATTTTACAATGTTGTGTTAATTACTGTGGTACAGCACAGTGATTAAGTTATACACGTACATTTTTTATATTCTTTTCCATTATGGTTTATCATCCAATGTTGAATATAGTCCTCTGTGCTATAGAGTAGGACCTTGTTGTTTATTCATTCTCTATATAAAAGCTTACGGGGAACTCCCTGGAGGTCCAGTGGTTGGGACACGGTGCTTCCACTGCAGGGGGCCTGGGTTCGATCCCTGGTCGGGGAACCAAGATCCCAAAAGCCATGCAGCACAACCAAAAAGAAAAACCAAACAGAAAGCTCATATCTCCTCACCCCAACCTCCCACTCCATCCCTCCCCCAACACCCTCACCCCGGCAACCACAAGTGTGTTCTATGTCCGTGCTTCTGTTTCATAAATAGGTTCATTTGTGTCATATTTTAGATTCCACACGTAAGTGATAGATGGTATTCATCTTTCTCTGACTTCTCTTAGTATGATAATCTCTAGTTGCATCCATGTTACTGCAATTGGCATTATTTCATTCTTTTTTATGGCTGAGTAATATTCCATTGTATGTGTATGTACCACATCTTCTTTATCCATTCATGGACACTTAGGTTGTTTCCATGTCTTGGCTATTGTGAATAGTGCTGCTATGAACATAGGGGTGCATGTAGTTTTTGAATTATAGTTTTGTCTGGATATACGCCCAAGAGTGGGATTGCTGGATCATATGGTAATTTTATTTTTATTTTTCTAAGGAACCTCCATACTGTTTTGCACAGTGGCTGCAACAGCTTACATTCCCACCAACAGTGTAGGAGGCTTTTCTTTTCTCCACATTTTCTGCAGTATATTATTTGTCGACTTTTTAATGACGGCCATTCTGACTGGTGTGAGGTGATACCTCATTATAGTTTTGATTTGCATTTCTCTAATAATTAGCAATGTTGAGAATCTTTTCATGTGCCTGTTAGCCATCTGTATGTCTCTTTTGGATAAATGTCTATTTAGATTTTCTGCCCATTTTTCGATTGGGTTGTTTGCTGTTGAGTTGTATGACTTGTTTGTGTATTTTGGAAATTAAACCCTTGTCGGTCACATTGTTTGCAAGTATTTTCTCCCATTCTGTAGGTTGTCTTTTCGTTTTGTTTATGGTTTCCTTTGCTGTGCAAAAGCTTGTAAGTTTGAGTAGGTCCTGTTCCTTTATTTTCGGTTTTATTGCTATTGCCTTGGGAGACCTAAAAAAAATACTGGTAGGGTTTATGTCAGAGAATATTTTGCCTATGTTCTCTTCTAGGCGTTTTATGGTGTCATGTCTTGTTTAAGTCATTAAGCCATTCTGAGTTTATTTTTGTGTAATGGTGAGAGGGTGTGTTCTAACCTCATTGATTTACATGTGGCTGTCCAGTTTTCCTAACACCACTTGCTGAGGAGACTGTCTTCTTCCCATTGTATATTCTTGCCTCCTTTGTCGAAGATTAATTGACCGTAGGTGTTTGGGTTTATTTCTGGGCTCTATTCTGTTCCATTGATCCATGTCTGCTTTTGCGCCAATACCAGACTATTTTGATTACTGTAGCTTTGTAGTAGTGTCTGAAGTCTGGGAGGGTTATGCCTCCTGCTTTTTTTTTTTTTTTTTTTTTTTGGTACACGGGCCTCTCACTGTTGTGGCCTCTCCTATTGCGGAGCACAGGCTCCGGACACGCAGGTTCAGCGGCCATGGCTCACAGACCCAGCCACTCCGCGGCATGTGGGATCTTCCCGGACCGGGGCACGAACCTGTGTCCCCTGCATCGGCAGGCGGACTCTCAACCACTGCGCCACCAGGGAAGCCCTACCTCCTGCTTTTTCTTCTTCAGGATTGCTTTGGCAATTCTTGGTCTTTTAATGGTTCCATATGAATTTTAGGATTATTCTAGTTCTGTGGAAGATGTTATGGGTAATTTGATAGGGATAGCATTAAGTCTGCAGAATGCTTTGGGTAGTATGGCCATTTTAACAATATTAATTTTCCCAATCCAAGAGCATGCCACCCTGCTTCTTTATTCATCATCCCATCACTACCCTGAGAGCCCCTTGCCTTCGGGGAGGCAGGCTTGAGATCGGTTCTCCCATCTCCTACCTCAGTTAACTTGCAAAGACATCCTCTCTTTGTCTCAAATCTTGGAATCTCAGTGTTTCAGTTCCTTGAATGTCAGGCAAGATGAACCTGGTTTGCTAACAGTTTCTCTTCATCTGGATATCTGGCTCTGTGCTAACCTGAGAATGAAGGTGTCACATGGAACTCAATGATGTGAGCCAACAGACCCTTCCTTGTGTAAGGCTGTTTGAGTTGGATCTTGTGTTACAAGCACCCAACGGTATCCAGGTAAAGGAGTGCATTGTGTTTGGGACCCTAGGAGCCTCTCCCAGAGCATCGTCTGCAGGTTCTGGTGCCGGCACTTCCTATGTGGCCTCACCTTGCTGGATCCCTGACTGAGAGCCCAGTTCTGTGCGTCTGAATGCCTCGCTTTCAGCCGGAACCGTGCCATGCTGGCACGTAGTTTGGTCTGACCCTAGGTGTGCTTGTAGACCCAAAACCTCTGACATCCTGGTTTCTGCTGGTACTTGGAGAACATGTAGGTACACCTCATAGTTCTGAAACATCTGCTGCCCCCAGTACCTCACAGAGCCCTGCTCACCTGTGGCCCCAGCACCACTCTACTGGTAGTCCCATGCCTAGCCCCCCCCAGTCTGCCTCTGCCATCAAACCCGTGTTCTCAGCCCTCTCCTGCCTTTCCCAACTCTGCTGAAGGTGAGATTTTTTTCTTTTCAAATTGCAACAGGTAATGAAAAGAAAGAACAACTTAGTATTTATTGCATTATTTATGCCCTGGGAAAATCTGAATACCAGTAGTCAAAGTATAATGAATAATGGATGTAAATAGCTTTTTTCCAGATAGGAAAAACAGACAAGAAATTTCCCCCCAAAGTATCAGTATAGCATATTGTGCCGGATCAAGGTTCTGAAGATTCTCAGCTGCACCAGACCTAAACCTAAGAGATGTGAGGATGGTTTGGGGGCAGGGGAGGCACACAGGAGGCTCAGGGCAGCAGCTAATTACCAACTGAGGGGTATGTTTCAATGGCTTAACAATCTGCATAGCTGTACCTGTTCTTAGTTGAGTATCTACCTTAAATGTGCATACTTTTATTAAGTTATGTAATATTTACTTGGATCTTTAATGTTAAACCCTGTAAGTACTTACGATTTTAAACTATCACCAACATTTGTTTATAAAAACTTACAGTGATGGGCTGTTACCTAACACTACCCTTTTGAAAAGGTACCATACTGAATGACAAATTACATTTGCCACAATGAATGACAAATTACTACCTTGAATGACAAAACTGTAATGCATGCTGGGCTCTGGCTCAAAGGGCTAATGTTGAAAGCTGTTATGAAATTGTATATGAAAGTAGGCTCTTGAACTTGGAGGCTAAAAATACCAGGAACTTGATAAATCAACCCTAAAACTAAGGTTTAACTTTTTATCATAAAGGTAAGAAAGTCTTACTGGGAAAAAACAAGTCTCCTTACAAATGGAGGGTTTTTTCTCTTGAGTTGATACTGTTGATACAGCTCAGCAATGCAGCTTTGGAGAAAATGCTTGCTGACAGTAAAATGAGGGTCTTAAATAAAATTATTATTTTTTTTTTTTTTAAATTTTTGGCTGTGTTGGGTCTTTGTTACTGCGTGCAGCCTTCCTCTAGTTTTGGAGAGCGGGGGCTATTCTTTATTGCAGTGCACAGGGTTCTCCTTGTGGTGGCTTCTCTTGTTGCGGTGCACAGGCTCTAAGCATGTGGGCTTCAGTAGTTGTGGCAGGCGGGCTCAGTAGTTGTGGCACGCAGGCTCAGTAGTTGTGGCGCACGGGCTTAGCTGCTCCTCGGCATGTGGGATCTTCCCGGACCAGGAATCAAACCTGTGTCCCCTGCATTGGCAGGCCAATTGTTATCCACTGCGTCACCATAAGTCCCTAAAATGAGGGTCTTATTGAAGGAAAATACTTAGCATAACATCCCCAGAGGATCAAGTGTTCTTGTAAATGTGACTAAACTTACTCTAAAGATAACAAAAAAAATACCAAATTGTGTATGAGAGAGACTTTAGGGTTATTCTAACTCAGAATGGTTACCCTGGCTCAAGGATGACTATCAAAAATGTACATTTACTCTGAAGTCCAAATACTAGCGGTGGGACTTCCCTGGTGGCGCAGTGGTTAAGAATCCACCTGCCAGTGCAGGGGACACGGGTTGGAGCCCTGCTCCAGGAATATCCCACATGCCGCAGAGCAACTAAGCCCGTGCGCCACAACTCCTGAGCTCTAGAGCCCACAAGCCACAACTACTGAAGCCTGCGTGCCTAGAGCCTGTGCTCTGCAATAAGAGAAGCCACTGCAATGAGAAGCCTGTGCACTGCAACGAAGAATAGGCCCTGCTTGCCACAACTAGAGAAAGCCCGTGCACACCATCGAAGACGCAATGCAGCCAAATAAATAAGTTAAAAACAAACACAAATACTAGCAGTATCTAAGCCACAGAATTGTTCTAAAAGGATCTTTTAAAATGGGGTTATTCAGGGCTTCCCTGGTGGCACAGTGGTTGAGAGTCCGCCTGCCGATGCAGGGGACACGGGTTCGTGCCCCGGTCTGGGAAGATCCCACATGCCGCGGAGCGGCTGGGCCCGTGAGCCATGGCCGCTGAGCCTGCGTGTCTGGAGCCTGTGCTCCGCAGCGGGAGAGGCCTCAACAGTGAGAGGGCCGCGTACCGCAAAAAAAAACTACTACTACTACTAAAATAGGGTTATTCAGTTCAGGAACATGCAGGTGAGGTGACCCGCCATGGGCCCAGCCCCTGGATGATGATGATGTCCTTCACTGGCTATTGCTGACCTGTTTGTTGGTGGCCACTTAGATATATATGGTATTTAACTCCACATATATCACTATGGTGGGTCAGGTTCCAGACAGTCTTCCTTGTACCTACCAGCTTAACCTTTTGGACCTCATTCCACACCCTAAGGTACTAAGTCTAAAGTGCTTTTAAGGATTGAAGAGAACAGCACAGACCACTAGGAACAAAGTAGATAACAATTTCTGAGCAACCAAAAATAAATGGGTACTAATGCAGCTGGGTCTCCGATAAAACTGTATGAACTGAATGTGTGGAACCAAATATGGCAGGAAAACCTCATTTAATGAGGCACAACTTGGTAAGCTGGGAACGTGAGGTTTGTCCCCTTTAGATGTAAATCTGATGTCACTTAAAATGATTAGTTTCAGTTTCTGAGGCTTACGTTCCTGTCACATCAAATTTGTTAAAACTTACGGAACTAAAGATAGAAATAGTCCTTGAAAGGATCTTAACTATACTCACTCACAGACCCTTATTTCATTATATTCTTGTTTTTCAAGAATCTCAAGTTTTAACTACTGTTTAAACACGAGTGGGTATATAGCTTTTCAATGCAGAAATCGTTAGTCTCATTACACTGGTTACACCATGTTTTTATTTCAATTTGCTCAATGTGAAGAAAAACAAAACAAATAAACTCAATTTCTTCTGCAGGTCTGGTCCTTCTCTACAGCGGTTGTTACAGACAGTCCTGAAGTAGCTGGAATACAGCCAGCAAGGGCCCAGGTGGAGCAACAATTCATCTTGCATCTGTAAGTATATATTTATTTCCTTTGGTGCCTTGCACAGTAAGGCACTATTAGTAACAGAATAGAAATGGCCACAGCAAGTAGTTCTAGTGACAATTTACTAGACAAGTTACAGTTTAATGGTGGTGGTGATTTTCATTTTATTATTTTTTACAATAAGGGTGTAATCTTTATACTCCACACACACAAAATAAAACAAGAAGTGCTTATGAAAGAGTCCCTGCCCCCACCCCCCATCTCAAAACATCCTGAACATAGCTATTCAATAGAACAGAAAAATCAAGACATGTTTGATTTCAAAATTTCAATAAAAAAGCAAAGCATGTAATGCAACAGCTGTTCAACCTCCCACTCTAAAATAGGCACCGTTAGACAAACAAAACTCCCGGTACTTTAAATTTCTCCAGCACACATTCCAGTATAAATGTTCTGAACTGTAATCAGCTAGTAATTAATAATGGGAATAGAACCTTAGAACAGAAGTTATATTGCTTCCCTGCACCCCTTTCTCTTACAGTTAGAGAGTAGAGGTATCAGGGGATACGGAGTCAAAGGAAGAAGGATTAAAAAGAAATTCCCAAAGTTTCTGTTTTTTGGACAAGAAAGGAAGACAGCATTTTACAAATGTTCAAAAAATCCCAAGGCAAGTAACACAATTCATTCACTATCACTCCTACTAGAAAGAATGAAGACATCAGCAACTTATTATATAAAACTGTACTTTCAGAAGTGTATTACAAGTTCACCAGAAACTATGGATGTAGTTTTAGGCTTCATCAAAGAAAACAAGTTCAGATCAAGTTAGATGCTATACACCTAGCCTAGCTGGATCGGTGTCTGGAACTGCTCACTGTGTCACCCTGAACAGCTGTAAACTAAACAATAGTATGTAACTCCAGAGGAAGCTTAAGGATTGAGGATATGTACACAGCTAATTATATCTCCCCTGCTTCGCGCTCTTCAGAGCTCCTCCTGTCTTCTGATCTGCCATTAGCGCTCTCATAGGACCGCTTCTTATCTTTTCGATCTCTGTCACGAGGTGATCTGTCTCTTGAATTCCTGTCTCTGTCACGTGATGCTAAGTCTTGTTCTCTGAATCTCTCTTTTGAGGATCTGAAAAATATTAATTTGAGGAGCAAAATGTGTTGGGAAACCCAAAATCCAAATGAAAGAATCGGATAAATATTAAGGTACTGATTAGCTGAAGATATACAGAATGCATCCAAGAAAAGAGCACTACTGTATTTGACAAGGGTACTAAAACAAGGAGATGGATGAAGACAAATAGCTAAGGGTCAAAAACCATAAGCCAAAATGATTTACAGGACATTCTCATTATCTTCGAGGCAACCCTAAAGCTTCTCCAGTTCATAGCAAACATATTTAATATAAAAATAATATATAGACAATACCTTAAAGATGTTATCCAATGTTTTAAGAATATACAATAGAATGTAGATTCCCACTCAGATGGAAATCAGTGGCTTAGGACAGGGGTCAGGAACCCTTTCCTCTTTGCTGTCTGCCCAGAGGGATAAATATTTTAGGTGTTGCAGGTCATGTGAGTGTGGGATACTCTTCCTTTTCTTTTTGTCAACCCCTTAATATAAAAACCATCATCCATAGCTCCCTGGCTGTATAAAAACAGGCTGTGGAGCCACATGTGGCCTGCAGGCAAGTTTGCCAACACTCAGGTAAGAGAACTACTCAATGATATGGCTTTGAGCAACCATTTATTATTTAAAACTCTGCTTTATTCCTGCGGAGTTAGCTCATTCAACCGACAGAAAAAGATACAGAGAAAGATGATCACACTGTAATAAACCTTGATTAACTGTAACTGTTTAATACCACCTTTCCATTCCCATACCCAAGTCAAGAAGAAAGGTAATAAGCTCATACCAGAGATTCAATCAAAAGGAAACCCAAAGGACATTAGGGGATCAGAATTAATATGGAATCTTCTATACCTTCAACATCTAGAATAAATCAGTAACATATTACATTTATTTGGTTCTTCACGGGTGACATGGTACTTTTACATAATTCTCTCACTTAACCCACATTCAGAATTAGGATCTGAGGTCTGATTAAGTAATACTTTCAACTTCTAAGGCAGGGGAAAAAGTACTACCCTACTACCCAGTTTTAGAAATACAGTTAAAAAGGATTAAACCAAAATTAAATGTCAATTTCTGGCATTCTACTTAATTAAGGTTTTAATAAGCTTAATTTAAAAATAATGTGTTAAATCATACAGTGCACATTCCTATCCATGTCTTTGTAGGAATGGAATATGAAGAGAGACGACTGAGATGATGCCTAAGAATAAGGACACGCATTGCTGGTAAGTCCCAGAGAAATAAGAACAAACTAAGTATCAACTAGTATTCTGCCAGAGATTACAGTGTCCTTATTACAGAAGCAGTTTTCACTCAGTATTTCACTCAAACTATCGATAATCCTGACAAAGCAGGCACCCTTCTACTAAGTAGATAAGGAAAGACAGGAGGGGTAATTAGATAATTTGGCCAAGGCCACTTTCATCCAAGTAGTCTGACTCTGAAGTCTGCACTGTGTGTGTCTGAACGCAGCAGAAAAATGCAAACGGTCCTCATTTACCAAGGGTAACTGTTACCCGGAAAGGCCACAAGGAGAATCTACTTATATTGGAGACCAGTATCTCACAGTTGGAGCAGGAGAACGGCAAGTTATAAAAGACCTTTAACTGGGGCTTACCTTGAAATTTAAACTCAACTACTATGTAGGAATAACTTTATATTCTCTTTTATACAGTAACTGTAGATGGTAGTAGCAATTGTCTGCTAATTTTTGGCAAAAAACAAAATACTGCTTTGAAAAAGTAATTTGAGTATCAAGATTAGAAGTGCTCTTGGGAACAGAATAATTTTACAAAAATAATCCTCTTTATTAACATGCTGAAAATACTAGATGAGGGGTGTCAGGCGGTATGGTGGAAAAATTTCCTATATGTCTTGATTAACAGAGGAAACCTTAGGGACTAGGTCCCAGAAGAGGAGACTTCATGCCCATCTCTCCATCCCTACCACCAAAAATGACATTTAAGAGTTCAGAGACATCAGAAAAAATGACAGGTAGCCAAGCTGACAAGAGAAATTATCTAGACCTATCAACCAGCAAAATGATTCTTAAAATTTACAGTGCAGGTAAGATTCCTGAAGAATTGTTTTAAATGTATTTTTCTGGACACTGTACTGTGTGCCTAGTTTTAAGAATGAGATAAGTGGCCTAGAATTCACACCATGCGGAGCTCTGCCCTCATCAATTCCCTGCTCATTCTCTGCATTTGCCTATAATACCCAGAATATTTTTCCTACCTGGTTTTATCAATCGGATTATACCCACTCTAGGTTTTAGGCTATTCCCTGAAGCCATTTTTTTTGTTGTTGTTGTTACTCTGGTACTTCCCTCACCTAATCTCCTGTATTATTTACTCTGATATCCAGTTTAGCACTTTGTCAGTGCTCATTATTATCAAAGATGTTATTAGTCCTGTGTCCTAACTCACTCGACTAAAGCTGCTCAACTACATTATACTTATTTTTTAATACAGTAGAAGGTATACAATTATTACTGATTTAAAGTCTCCTGAAGAACTACTTGGTTTTCTAAGAGTGGAACTTAAATGTTCTCACCAAAAACAATAAAAATATATGTGAGGTGATGGAGGTGTTAATTAACTAGATGGAAGGAATCCTTTCACAATGTCTATGTAGAGCAAATTACCACAATGCCCACTTTCCATGTCTTACAACTTACTTTGTCAATTATGCCTCAGTAAAGCTGGGGGTGGGGGAGGGAACCTACTTGGAACAAGGCAAGAATATAAGGAATAAATAAAAGAGCCTATTATATCCAACGCAGTTTGTGAGCAGTTTCAGGGAAAGGCTAGCTGAGGGGGGAAAAAAACAAAATCTGCAGAAAGCTGTTAAAAATTTATCACGAACTTTATGTGGAGTAATCCACAGAAAACTTAAGATTAGTAGATACTAGGCACTCAAAAAATGTTTCTGTTCCATAGAAATGACCTGGCTTAAGGGCCATAATGGGACCTGAGAAGTTTGGGGAGCTTGGTCTATACAGACCATGAGTGCTTAAGGCTCCACCACATTCTAATCCTTTGTCCTGATTAGATATTCAAGTCCTTAAAACATACCTCACCCTGGGTCTGCTCTCCTTGCACGTTTTGAATTTTCATGCCAATGACGTCTAACTTCCTTTAAAATTCTGAACCTGCCCTGCCCTGCCCAACTAACTATATAACAATGCATATCTACAGTGCAGAATAAACAAGAATATACTGAATGTCTGCTCTGAAAAAGTACACCAGCTCAAAGAAGTTCAGAAAACAGTAAGTCAGACAACTCTTAATGAAAGGACTTCTCAGAGTCCCTAATTCACCAATACATACTGGAAAAGCTCTAACAGTACTGGTACCTAAAATTATTTGCCCATAAAGTACTTTTTCCCAAGACACACTAAGCAGAGAAAAGCAATAACCTCTGCACAGATTGGTTCCAATTTCTTACTCTTGCTCGTAAGTATATTCTTTCTGAACTACCCATATATTCAGGAAAAAAAATGTTATACACTCACACACAAATGTGTACAAATTAGCAGATGCCAAGTTCAAACCACCAGTATTCCAAGTCTAAACTGTAAAGGTAGTTCCATATCCTCCTATGGACCTCAGTACCTCCTCCTGGATCGCTCTCTGCTCCTGTCTCTAGAACTGTGCCCACTTCTCTGGTGGCTGCGGCTGCGACTACGGCTGCTGGAGCGGGACCTGTGGCGATGGCGTTTCTCCCGGGATTTGGATCGAGTTCTCCTTTTCCGTTCCCGTGACATGGAGCGAGACCTATGTCTGCGATGCTCTCTGGATCTGGATCTACAAAAGATAGTTAGTTTTTAGCTTTGTTGGCACTACATTTCTCATTTACTAAAGCCTCCTCTTTAAAGAGAAACTATCCCTCAGTAGCCTTATTTAATGCCAATACTATTTCAAATCAGCTAAATCTATGCTAAAATGAATTGCTGGTATATTAATAACTACATACTAGAATTTTGAAATAAAAATTAAACAGTAAAAAAAAAACAGTAGTTCTCAGAGGTCAATCAGTGTTGTATAAATTTACATCAGTAATATTTTTTACGAAGGAAACAATCTGTAACACTATTACATGCCAGGGATTGTATTATCTAGATGCTTTATGGACAATTTCATTTAAACTTCTAAGATTTTTAGTACACTTTAGAAACAAAGTATGTACCTGATGAACATGGACAGAAAGGAGACACATGATAAAGAATATTGTTTAGGATAAAGTTACTAACTTGCTGAATTGAAAAGGTTATATGACCATTGAAATAAGTTTAAATGCCCACAATGTGCCTTGTCAGTGTAATCAAAACAGTTAAGACAGTTCTCTATTCAAGTAGTATATAATTTATTTGGGAGGAAAAAATTAACATGCATAAATCATTTTAGAGAACTTTAACTGCAAAAAAAAAAAAGTATTTACTTTTTGTAGGTGTACAGAGAAGGAAAAACACTTCTGTAGCCTCCGCTGGGTCACAAAACTAACTTGTGTATTGTGTCTGCGGCCAGGATGAGGATGGCATATATAGAGGACGTAAAACATTTAAGGGAAAACAACGGGGAAGAAAGGTATGAATTTTGTTAACAGCCACTTTCAAAGTGATGGAAACATTCTAAACTGGATTGTGACAGCTGTACAACTTTAAATTTACTGAAAGTCATTAACCAGCACACTTAAATGGGTAAACTTATGGTATGGAGTGTAAATTAAACCTCAGTAAAGCTCTTTTAAAAATTTTAAGTCACTTTAAAGAATGAGGTATTTAATCAAATTATGAGAAGAGTGAGTTCAAAAGCACATTATTCAGATGATGTAACAACCACAGCTAAATAGAGTACTTTCACGATTAAATATTTCTGAAAAGAAACAGAGGGAAAAGATAAAATTCATTCCATACAAGTTTTTATCAAATGATATTTTCTTTTATCACTCACTTTGAGCTATTATAACAAATTATTTCTCCCAGCGCGTAATTTCATTTTACTAGTTGTCTAGTAACACCATTTACTGGGTGCCTACTGCGCTGCTCTAGGAACTGGGGAGACTGAGCAGCAAATACAGTCCTCAGGGAGCTTATACTCCGGAACGAGGCCTACACAGATATGTAGGCAGTAAATAAAGATAGGTCAGGGAATAAAGAAGGGTAAAAATGTAGAACGAAAGGAGGTGGTCATCTTTTGTATCGAATAGGCAGGAAAGGCTTTTCTTATAAAATCACATTTAAGCAAAGATGAAATGAAGTAAGGAAATCAGCTCATCAGCCAGCGCAGAGAAGACTGCTTCAGGTAGAGGGAACATGGGTGCAAAGGCCCTAAGGTGCGAGAAAGTTCAACATGTCCAAAGAATAGAAGAAACCCTTTTGGCTGCAATGAAATTAGCAAGGCAGAGTAATATCAGGAGTCTAACAAGCAGGATGACCAAGTACTTTGTCACTCAAACCAGGATGCTCTCAACATTAAATTATACAAAGGGAAAGGGGGAGCTATTAATAAATATGCTGAGACAAGACATAAACTGTAACTACCCTAGGGCACACTGATCACTCTATAAAGCCATGGTGAGGATTTCAACTTCTATGAATGAAATGGAAGACCTTTAGAGGGTTTGAAGACAGGGCTGATATGATTTATTTCACTTTTTAAAGAACTCATTCTGGCCGATGTGTAAAAAACAGACTGAGGCGAAGGAGAGTGGACAACAGAAACAGAAATTAAGAAATTGCTTAAGAGGCTATTGTAAATAGTGAGGTAAGAAGTGGCTTGGACTAGAGTAATAGAAATTAAATTTCTGGCCTGAATATCTAAAGATGTTCTATGTACAGAGTTTAAATCTCTCTTCAACAAAGGGAGAAGCTTGCATTAACCAACCGGTAAAAAAGAACAGTATCGTCATTTAATATTTCTACTTCTCATCCTGGATTGAAAAACTCAACAACAATATAAGTTAGCTGACACAACTGGTCCTGTTTCATGCCTTAGTTTTTTAGTGTTTAAAGCAGAAATACTGCTGAAAGATGCTAAAAAGTAGCAAGGGACATCTAATAGATGGTTTTTCTTTCATAACAACAAATGCTCTAGTTTACAGGGAAAAAGTTCTTGGGAAACAGTTACTCTTCAGAGTCAAGAATACTCAGAAGGTTTCAAAAAAGAAGATGTGATTTGAATAAGGAATGGTAGGATTTGAAAAAAATGAGAAAGGGCACTCTGCGTAGGCATGGACTCATTTGAGAAAGGCTCAGGGGACTTCCCTGGTGACGCAGTGGTTAAGAATCCACCTGCCAATGCAGGGGACACGGGTTCGAGCCCTGGTCTGGGAAGTTCCCACATGCTGCCGAGCAACTAAGCCCGTGCGCCACAACTACTGAACCTGTGCTCTAGAGCCCAAGAGCCACAACTACTGAGCCCGCATGCCACAACTACTGAAGCCCACACGCCTAGAGCCTGTGCTCGGCAACAAAGAGAAGCCACCACAATGAGAAGCCCGCGCGCAGCAACAAAGACCCAACCCAGCCAAAAATAAATTAAAAAAAAAAAAAAGGCTCAAGACGGGAATGAGAGAACAGCAAGTGAAGAACTAAGGATGAAGTGCACCATGTTTCCTCACCTTAGAAAAATTGTCAGAAACTAGTAAAAACTGTATTAAAAAAAAAAGGCTTCAAAGCCCACAAGTATTAGTGCCAAAGGTCAAAACAAAGTGTTATCTTGTCCTCTTTCTATTTAAAGGGGCATTTTAAAAATGCCCCTTCAAAGCTTTTTGGGATCACTGTACAAGGGGAGAAGTAATAAACTCAAAGTCTAGATTGGGTGCAAACAAACATTTTCGTTTCCCCCTTAATTAACTCACCATGGATTCCCTCATTCAAAATGTATCCAACTATTTATATTTTGAACAGGTACAACCTCTCAGAATGTGTTTCTTAGATGTACGACCCAAACTGATTTTTAAGAATAAATCCCGTCACATGTTTACTCTGAGCTTCTAAAGAAGATTTTAATAAAATGCTCTGAAATATTTTTAGCTTTCTCTATACTCCAGGGCACTTTGTGATTTTACTCTGATAAAACTAAATTGTAGCTCATGAGTATCTTCTGACCAACTTCCAAATGACACTGCTCAAATGTGAGCTACAAAAGAATTAAGAGTGCTAATTACTCATTCATTTAAAGAAAGATATTTAACCTATAAAAACTGCCTTTGGAAAACACAGCTTCACAACTTATCTTGTATAATACCTACCTTTTAGGATTCTTGCTATGTGATCGAGACCTAAAAAAAAAAAATCTATTTTTAGAAAAGTAACTATAAAAAAGGAAGAAAAGGTACAATGTACTGTTAAAATTACATCCTCATTTCTAATTTTTACATTAGTTTTATAAATATAAGGCTTGTATGTATGTACACAAATTTTTCCAAAAGGCACCACAAACTTTACAGACTTCCCCTTACCTAGGCTACCTGGCTCTAAAAAAACGAATATGCTCCTAGAAGACTAAAACACAACACAACTCACTAAATCTCCAAAAACCACCTCCTAGCCTGGAAAAAATTCGTTATTTTTATCTCTGTCATTTCTTCTTTCCCTCTGGGAACAGAATAAAATTTCTGATCTGTGAGACAATACTTTGTAATTATCACCTCACACTATAATCCCTAGAACACTCAATTCAATCATACAATGTTTAATATGACACACAATACTCTTATATAAAGTACTCTTCATATTTCCTAGCACATAATTAAAGCTCAACAGATAGTAATAGCTAACGTTACGGTTACTAGGAAGTCAGTCACAGGGGGTTTTTGGTGGAGAATATATACCATGGTTGCAGCATGACTTCGGATTCAGCCTGATGTAAATCTTAACTGTTTCCATCACTCACTATCTGTGTGGCCTGGGCAGATTATGTATCTTCCCTCAGCTTAGTCTGTCATTTGCAAAAGAGGGATATAGTAATAACAATTTCACAGGGGGCTTTCAAGTATTAGATGAATATAGGTAAATTCTTAGTGCAGTGGCTGACACATCATAAGCATCAAGTGACAGTAATTTTTATCATTATCCTTTTCAATACCATAGGTGGAATCCCATTTTGTGTGTCATTTTCTACTTACTAGTAATTTCCTCATCTTCCATACTTAGGTCCACTTCTGAAACAGTGTTAACATTTTATAACTAATGTTAAAGGCAATTTGCCATTTGTCATGTGGTGATGTACTTTCCTATGTGAAAATGTAGTCCTGCAAAGAATTTTGTTTTTCATTTGACCATCACCTCAGGTTCAATAGTTTATACTAGTGGCACTATAGTCTGTTGAATTTTAGCTTCAACTGAGATTTCAAATACCATTCATATTGTCTTAAATATTACAATACTGGGCAATATTTCCACAGAAACTTGGTATACACAAAAGAGAACAGAGCTAAAGCTCTGAGGTAAAATTTACCAGGAAATGAAGAACATATATATCAACGGAAGAATGACAGCAGTTCCTCTAAACAGGAACATGTCCATATGTAGCTTTGTTTTGTTTTGTCATTACAGTGCAAAAAGATTACCTGTTACAAGCCATGTAACACAAATGAAGTCAGTTTAAATGTCTTGAAATAGACTGAGTGTAACAGGATCAAAGCTTGAAAGAAGCTGACATAACCTAGTCCTGTATTATCAAAGATTTTAATTAATTTAGGGACATCTGCTGAAGAGAAGGTATTTAAATTTCAGAGATACGTAATACAATTAAGGGAACACTATTAAGTTAGAACTACACGTAAATGTTTTGTGGCATACCCCTCCCATCTGAAAATTGCTGAATTTATAAACATGATGCCACACAACTTGCTGCCAATGTGTAAAAGTGACCCAGAACATGTAAACATTCTAAATATGAAGAATATGATTTTATCAACTAATGTCAATATAAAAAGAATTGTGCACATTTAGCTATTAATAAACGAATAAAAATTTTAACAGTTTATAGCTCCTAAACTGAAGAAATACAGAATCGAAGTACAATGTAAAATAATCAATGAAAGAAGCGGACAAAAAAATACCCAAACCTTCTATCAACAAGTATATATCATAAAATAGTTCCATGCCAGCCTGGTACAAAGCTAGCCCATTATGAAAATCAGAGGGCTAGAAAAGGGCCTTGTTATATATCTTACTAAACATACAGATGTGAAGCAATCATTATTATTCCCTCTTCCATACATTTTGAAGGAAATCTCCTTAACTTAAACAGCCATAAGTTAACATACTTGAATAAACATTGTTTCACATGGTAATATTTTTAAGAGTAAACAGAAATTTCTCATGTCCAGATTTATTAACATCTACAACCTTGTATAATCACATCTCTTTTTAGAACCAGGGATATTCAACTTCAGATACTTGGACTACTCAATTACTCCATACCTCCTCAGCTTCTCCCTTTCTTCTCTCTCCCTTTCTTCTCTTCTTTTCAGGCGTTCCTGGTTTCTTTTCTCCTGCTTCTCAGCTACAACTCTCTTAAAAAACAATGACAGTTCAAATAATACTAAATGAGAAGCATTATTTACTGGGCCCATTCTTAGTGAGCATTATCCTAAACTTTACCATATCTAACATTAAAAAGTTTTTAATAAGAATTCATTTTGAAGTTTTGTCAGGTATAATCATTAAGCTTACAAGTCTGGTTTCCAAACTCTTTCCCCCCTTCCATATAAAATTTCATGTTTCTCCATGACTTCTTAATATTTCAAAGTCACTTTTACGAGATTTTTCTCCTCTTAACGTCTTCTGAATTCTAAACTCTTTAAAGATTTCCAATATAGAAATGTCTTCTGTCGGCTTCTAGTTACAATCCTGAGGCTGCTGCTTTTAAAAAGTACCAGTGAAATGCTGAACAGTTCTGTTGCTAGGTCTGTATTTGCAAAGGTTCCCAATTAGGTACCATTTTTGAGTTTTAACTTCAATCCAAACAATCATTTGCTCTAGTGAAACTCTTTTTGTAATTTCAAAAACTTTACCCAAGGTCATCCTTGCTACTCCAAATACTGAGACGAGCTCACAGTTAACTACAAATACGGAGACGTGTCTAGGTGATTCTGATTCCACATTATTTTAAATGTCAAACTATGGATCCTGGGTTAATTTCAGTGATAACTGCACAAAAAGTCACTTCCCAGTGTCTCCCATCTTTGAGACAGTCCTCAGTTCATGACAAAATGCTACAGTGCCACCATTTTTTTAAAAAACTAGCCACATCAGATTGTTGAAAAGTAAATTGATCCTTTCCATTGACTCTGCTTATGTTCACCTCTTTAGAAATAACCTTTTTTTTTGTTTGCTTATCTTCTCAGAACTCAGCAGACGAGTAAGAGCTGTGTTGCCTTTCTCACAACAGCCTATATATTTAATCGACAGTGATTGTCCTTTTTAAAAAATTGGTTTCTAAGTCCTTTCTGAAATGGGGGCAAAAGCATAAAACTAGAGGTCCTACCAGTTTGCTATTTAGTGAACTGCGAATTTCAAATAAATATTGGATCATTTTTTCAATCTTCCTTTAAAGTAAACATCATACTAAATTACTATTCGTTTTATTAAAAAAAGAAAGTATCACTGGAAATTTTAGGCATTATTTTAGAACCCAGTTTGCAAGGTTCCTCCCTAATTCAACATCGTATCCAAGACAAAATAGTACTTCCTCCCAGAGTAAGAGGATTTTTAAAGTCTGTTTCTCAGATATCATCCATTAAACAAGCTGGTATTTCCATTTACAATCCTACACTATTCAGTATGAATTGTTAACAGAATCACAGTTAAGAATAGTCTTGGAAAAAAAAAAAGAATAGTCTTGAATCACAATCAAGAATACTACACAAAAAGACAACTTACACAGATCAAAAGAATGAGTGGCTATATTGGATGAAGTGAGGGATATTAATTTACCAATGTACCTTTAATTCTTCAAGCTTCTCTCTTATTTCAATAAATCCCAGGTGCAGTTTACCCCCAAAATGATCAGCCAGTCGTCTGTCATTATCATGAAGACCTAAATAGGCAGAGCAAACTTCACAGACTCGAAGTTTCTGCTGCTGGAAACTGGAAGCTGGCATAGAATTCCGATAAACTTCCTAAACAAAAGTGACAGAAACAATGTTCATATAAACTGCATTAAAATCATACAATTACACAAAATACACTATGTTTATACCAAAAATGTTTCTAATGAACACACAAAAGCATGACTATTTTGTCACGAATATTACAGATTCCCCATTACCCCAATCCTCTGTCCTCGGGACTTCTCCATTGGAAATGAAAGATCAGAGCCTCTTTTGTCAAGAAATACCATAACAGTAACATGATACAACTTTCTTAAAAGGCTTTCTCAATGTTCTGTTTTCTATAATTTTCGTTAAAAATGAGATGTAGCAACCCCAAAAGTATACATCAGTGAAGGATCAAGGAAGCAGCAGTCGCTCATGCTTGGGGAAAAGGACTGCATGTCATCCATACTATTACAGCTTCCTTCCACTGCCTTCCTGCCCACATATCATTTCCCCCCTATGTAAATGCAGACAGGGCGTACAAATGATAAGACTTCCCATCAAACAGAGTAGCTCTAAAGACAAAGATGAAAGGTGTCTTATGGAGATTAAGATGTCTTGTACTCAAATCATTTTATTTATATTAAGTTCATTAATGAAATAATAAATATTAGTGGATTTGCGTATCCACTCTACTCTTTTTCCTTATTAACAGGATTCTGATTTTTGTTTGAGGCAGCAGCATGGCCAGCTAAAAACATTACATTTCCAAGCTTCCATGTAGCTTTTGCTAAGGAGATATAAGTGGACACTGCTTGACAGAATCTACAGGAAAGTTCTTTAAAAAGGAGTCAACAGATTCAGACGAAAATCATCAACAGCTGCTATAACCTGTGGATCAAGAAGCAATGGAAAACAGAATACTTACAATGTCAATACCAAGACACTTATTAATTACAAAAGGGAAACACAGTAACTTCACAGTGGAAAAATAGGTAACCTCACCAGAAATGAACAAACCACTAACACATGCCTTTTGATAAGGCTGTAGCATTATTTCAGTGGTATTCCTCTCAAAAATCTAATGAGAAAGAACTATTAGACAAATCCAAAGTGAAGGACATTTTACAGAATAACTAGCCTATACTTTTCAAAACTGTCAAGATCATGTAAAACGAAGACTGAGGTACCAGATTATATTAGACTCTAGAGAAACATAACTAAATGCAATACGTGATCCTGGACTGGATCTTAAACAAAAAAAATTTTCTTTTCTCAAAACGAACATTATTGGGACAACTGGCAAAAACTGAACAAAGTCTTCAGATTAATTAATAGTACTGTATCAATGTTACTTCTTAATTCAGATAACAGTACTGTGGTTATATAATAAAATATCCTTGTTTTTAAGAAATACACATTGAAGTATCTAGGGATAAAGAGGCAGCATATTTATAACTTATTGTCAAACAGTTAAAATATACACACACACTCCTGTAGGAAGAAAATGATAAAGCAAATGTGGTAAAATGTTGAAGAGTCTGGGTGAAGGACATAGGGGAATTCTTCACACGATGTGTTAACTTTTCTTAAAATATTTCAAAATAAAAAAATTTTTAAAAGGAAAACTGAAAACACAACACACAAGACGAGTCAACTCAACTTTTGTGCCTTGTTATTCCTCCTCTTTCTACTTACACATAGAGGAAAGGCTTTACGCTTAGTGGCCATAGTGCTACCACAAACTGATAAGCATAAAGATGAATCCACATAGTAAGGATGGCTGAACTTAAAGTTAGAAGTAGCTTGTATGCTAGATGGCATCATGGAGCTACTGTACCAGCCCCAGGCTTCCTAACCTCAAGTATTTATTAAATGAGAAAAACAAAACCCTTCTTTGGTTCAGTCATTGTAAGTTAAGTTTCCTATTACGTACAGTTGAACACAATCTATAATAGGAAAGTAAACATTTTAATGCACTGTCCTAAGTAAAAATCAACTGATAATACATAACAGGCTAACAATATTGAGCTACTGGGTAATACTAGTAAATCACCAAGTGTATATATATGAAGTTTTATGAAAACTCCAATATATGGAAGGAAAGTAATAATGATTGCTGGCTTCATTACCCAAGAGTCTTCTGGGGAAATAAACTAGCTATAAAATACTTCGTGCATTTTAAAATTCATAGTATTTATTTTCTGGATTGACATTAACTACATTTCAAGAAATCCTAATATTAAGACATTAAAACTATCTAGAATGGCTACTTGGTATATCTTTTCCCAGCCTAGAACCTTTAATCTGTGTCTTTGTATTTAGAGTGGGTTTCTTGTAGCTAGTATATAGCTAAGTCTTGTAGGGGTTTTTTGTTGTTGTTTTGTTTTAAATCTAGTCTCACAATCTCTGCTTTTTAATTGGATTATTGAGACCATTTACATTTAATGTAATTATTGGTACACTGGGTTTAAGTCTACCATCCCACTATTTATTTTCTATATGTCCAATCTGTTGTTTGTTCCTTTTCTCCTGCCTTTCTTTTGGATTAAGTATTTTTTAGGATTCCATTTTATTGCTACTATTAGTTATAACTCTTTTCTCCCCTCCAGTGGTTTCTCTAGGGTTTACAGTACACAACTTAACTTATGAAGAAAGCTGGAGAGTCTTTTATTAACGTAAGATAAAGGAGATTTCAAAACAAGGGACATTAACAGGGACAGAGAAGGACATGTCAAAATAATAAAGGGTTAAATTAATCAAAAGATACAACACTCCTAAATTAGCCTAATAACAGAGCTTCAAAATAAAACAAAAACTGACAAAATGAAAAGCATAAATAAACAAATCCACAACTATAGAGACTTCAACGCTCCTCTCATAGGCAGAAAACTCAATAGGATACAGAAGACTTGAAAAAATCTATTAACTACCTTGACTCAATTGACATTTATAGAACACTCCATTTAACAAGGCAGAATATCATTCTTCTCAAGTACAGATGGAAAGTTCACCAAGACAGACCATATGCAGGGCCACAAAACGAGTATTGACATATTTAAGAAAACTGAAATCACACCACATGTTCTCTGACCACAACAGAATTGAATTAAAATTAACAGAAAAAATCTGAAAAGAACAAACAAAAAACAAATTCAAATATGTAAAAACTAAACACATGCCTTCAAAACCCACAAGTTAAAAAAGAAATCACAAAGCAATATTAGCAAATATTTAGAAATGAATGAAAATAAAAACACAATATATGAAAATCTGTTTCATACCTTCTAAGCTATCGTCGTGCTTAGAAGAAAACTTACAGCATTAAATGGTCTAAAATCAATGATCTAAGGGGTGTGGGGAGGGAGGATTGGGAGCTTGGGATTAGCAGGTGCAAACTAGTATACATAGGATGCATAAACAACAAGGTCCTACTGTAGAGCACAGGGAACTGTATTCAATATCCTGTGATAAAACAGAATAGAAAACAATACATATGTATAACCGAGTCACTTTGCCACAGAGCAGAAATTAACACATTGTAAATAAACTATACTTCAATAAAATTAAAAAATAAACCAATTATCTGAGCTCCTGCCTTAAAAGGCTAGATAGTAAGAAAAAATTAAACCCAGGTGTGATACAGTTAGGAACAATGGAGACTATGGTAAAGGGGAGAGTACACTTTCATCCAAAGGCATTCGATTTTCTAAAAAATATCAGGGGGACCAAACAAAATAGAACTTTGCCTGCAGGATATCAGATTTTGATCTGTGCTGTGGAGGAAGAATGAGAGGAGGCTCCCAATGTGTTAGCAGACTGTACTAAGTAAGAAGGGAGAATACTATAGTTGCATGGGCCATGGAGTAGGGGGTAGGGTATCATAGTGCCCATGTATATGAAGACTGCACGTGTGTGGATTGTGTGTGAGACTGTTGTGTATGACTAGCTAGTTTAGTTAATTTCATTTACTAGTTATAAATTTCAATAGGATCAATGACTCTAAATTCCAAAACAACCACTAATTTTGATATACAACCCATTAGTATGATACAAACTAGTTAAATATTTTTAAACTGGTTTAAATTTCCTTTAATAGTAGTAATTTTTCAATAATTTCTAGTCAAATATATGTTCTTTAGGAAGTACAGACACTAAGGCTCTATAAACTACCATAAAGAATTTAGTTACCTCTGCTTCTCTTTTCTTTGCCCGTGCTTTCTCTACTTCATCCATTACTTTCTGGGATTCCTCCACATTCCCTTCAGCTCCTAGCTGTTCCACCTTAGCCAACAATTTACCGATTTCTTCATTTAACTCATGAACACGTTCTGCCTGGAGAGAATCAGAAAAGATCATGAATAAAAAGCAGAATGTACCAAAGTTCAAAATATTGCATGAAAGACATAAATTATCTAAGGCAATATGAGTATAACTAATGCTTTCTGAGCGTATCATAAATGAACTGGTGGGACATCAAGATGTTTTGAGCCTGCCTGCCTTTACTTCAGTGAATTCAGGGGTACAACTGATCTCAATGTAACTATTACTTCTCAACCTCTGCTCCGGCAGTGCATTCCAAGTATAAAATACATTTTTGTACACAATTTGGCTCTCTGTACCTTTCCAAACTATCTCTTTCTGTTCTCCAACTTCACAACAAATCTACACTTATATTTAGTTTCCCAAACTTACCCTGTTGTTTTCTTCCTCTGTGACTTTGCACGTACTGCTCCCTCTTCCTGCGATGTCGTCCATTACCTCCCTTACCTGCCTAGTGTATGTCTGTCTATTCAGTAAGATTCAACTCAAGAGTCTATTATGTGAAGCACTGGTGAACAATCAATCACCACACCTTACCCTCACTTAAGACACTTAAGCAGAGAGGGCAAATACCCTCCTTCGTGCCATCTTTGTATCTTCTATGACCATTACTTTTATATATATCACACCACTTTAAAGATATCTATATACCATTTTTGTATTTCCAATGCCCAAGAAATAGCATATGCTCAAACATGAGTAAAAGAAATGAACTGGAGGATGTTCTTTAAAGCAAAGATATGGCTTTAGAGTCCAACTGCCAAACCAATTGACAGCCATGCAATTTTGGCCATATTACGTAACCTGAATCTACTTCCTCATCTGAGAAGTACGGATAATCTCACAAAGTTGTGAGAAACGAGAAAACGTGCCTGTACATGCACGCAGCACGTTACTGATATTCAGTAGACAAGCATGGCACCCTTCTCTCTTAGTCCATGTCTTTCCATTAGGATTAATTCTTGCCTTGCGTTCTGATATGCCTCCTCCTCACCACCACCATCATCGTGGGAATCTAGTTCATTCTTATTGTTTTAACAGCATATGATAACATAAACACAGTCTTTACTTTGGCTACAAAATAAGTACTCAGCCTGTGTGGCCAATAATATTAGTAAAGAAGTTTTTGTTTTCGCCTTTGGCTGCACTGGGTCTTAGTTGTGGAGTGCGGGCTCAGTCATTGCAGCGCGTGGGCTTAGTTGCCCCATGGCATGTGGGATCTTAAGTTCCCTCACCAGGGATCAAACCCGTGCCCCCTGCATTGGAAGAAGGATTCTTAACCACTGGACTACCAGGCAAGTTCTGCAAAGAAGGTTTTGATTTGAAATGGACATCCAGTCCCAACAAAGCAGTGTGCCAGTAATCTTTCCTTCTTAAATTTACCTCAATCCAATATATTTGTCCCTCAAAGAAATCCCCAACTCTGTTATCATTATCCTACCACTTTTAACAAAATGTTATCTTCTGTAAATACCTGCCACAGAATGACTGCATTAACGACCAAAACTCTTCACCCTTCCTGCATCTGTGCCCTTTGCTACGTAACTGAGTGCCATCATACGCTGACTCTGAACCTGGCCATGTAACTGGCTTAGTTAACAGGACGGTAGCAGACATGACATAGGGGAAGGCTTAAAAAATGCTTGTATGACTGGGCTTGATACTTTTGCACCTCTGCTACCACCATGGGAACATGGCCAGGCTAGCCTTCTAGGCCATAGTTCAGCAGCCTCCAGCCGACTGGAAGACATGTGAGTGAGCCCAGCTGAGATAGGAATGACTGCCCAGTCAAGTTCAGCCTAAGTCACTGATTATAGACTCACGGGCTACATAAATATTTAATGTTTTAAGTTTTGAGGTAGTCTGTTAAACAGCATTTTTGTGGTGATATATAACCAATACAATACTGTATAAATCAGTACAGCTGGGGTCTAGCCAACACCTGTGCATCTCTTTCAACCATGAGAAATGAGATTCCTTGTACTTTAGGATACCCATCTTTATAGTCCCCATCTTAAGGGAACTTTCCAGAAAAAGTTGGTTAAAGGTAACCCTCTCCTCAAACAAAGGAATCCATTTCCCTTTGTACACACATATATGAGCACTATATTTAATCACGTCACCTAAACTCTGAGTAACTTTGTCTCCATTCTGCGTTTTCATAAAATGTGCCAGACTCTACTGAATAAAGTAGTAAGTCAAACCAACAAAAGTCAATATGTGGACTTTGAATTCTGATTCAACAAACCAACTCTACTCAGGAAAAATGAACACATTCTGGATATTGGATAATTTTTAAAAATTGTTACCTTTATGGATGTAATTTTGTGGTTATGTTTAAGAGGTGAAATGATATGACGTCTAGAATTTGCTTTTAAAATAATGAAACAATAGCACAAGACTGATGGCTTCGAATCCATTGGGGTTCACTGTACTTTTCTATTTACTTTTTGCATATAAGTAGTCAACAAAACATTTTTAAAAGGCAGTGAGTAGCGTAGAACATCTGAAGAATACTCAAAACTCAACATTAAAAATATGAGCAATCCATCTGGAAAATGGGCATAAGACATACACAAACATTTCACTGAAGAGGTTATACAAAAGAGGTTATACAGTTGGCAAATAAGCACGTGAAAAAAATGTTCAGCATCAGTAGTCATTAGGGAAATGCAAACTGAAACTGCAGTAAGGTATACCCACACACCTTTCAGAATGATTAAAATGAAACACAGTGGCACTTCCCTGGCGGTCCAGTGGTTAAGACTCCACACTCCCAATGCAGGGGGCACAGGTTTGATCCCTGGTCGGGGAACTAAAATCCCACATGCCACACCGCACGGCCAAAAAAAAAAAAAAAAAAAAAAAGAGAAGAAAGAAACATAGTGACACCATCAAACGCTGGCATGATGTGGAGAAGCTGGGTCACTAACACTGCTGGCAGCAATGTAAAATGGTGCAGCCACTCTAGAAAACAGTTTGGCACTTGCTTTCAAAACTAAAAATATATTTACTAAATGATCCAATAACTGTATCCTTGGGCATTTATCCCACAGAAATGAAAACGTATGTCCGCACAAAAATCTGTACGTAAAGATTTACTGCAGCTTTATTGGTATTAGCCAATAACCGCAATGTCCTTCCCAAATGTCCTTCAATATATGAATGGTTAACCTGTGGTATATACATACCATGGAATACTCAAAAATAAAAAGGAATGAACTACTGATGAACAACCTGTATGAATAGTAAGGAAGTTGTGTTGAGTGAAAAAAGCCAGTCTCAAAAGGATACATACTGCATGATTCCACTTACATAATATTCAATGATATTACATAATTATAGAGATGGAAAATACATTAGTGGTGGCCAGGGCCTAGTGGGGAATGGGTGTGGCTCTAAAGGGGTAACACAAGGGAGTATGTGGTGATGCTACACAGTTAAGTAACTTAATTATGGTGGTAGTTACCCAAGGAACACGTGATGAAACTGCACAGAGCTATACACACATATGCCTAACTGGTGAAATCTGAATTAAATGTAAGGATTGGCCCAATACCAATTTATTGGCTTATGATACTGTACTGTAGTTGTGTAAGATGTTAACCTAGGGGAGGCTAAAGGAAGAGTATGTAAAATTTCCCTATATATGTCTTTGCAATCTCCTATGGATGTAATTATTTCAAAATAAAAAGTTAAAACAAAAGTAGTGAGGTAGAACTATACTTTGTATTAATGAAATGATTGAAAATCTTACCTTTGCTGCAACTTCAGCACTGATCTCTTCCTGAGTTTCTGCTAATCGTTTCTTAGCCACTTCTGTTCTTCGATCACAGTCTGCAATGAACGACTGCAGATGATCCATAGCCTACAAAGTTTAATTAAAAGACAATTACTGCAAGAGAAGTCATCTTATTCATGAATATCTTTACTCACAAGTTAAACTTTATTATTTAAAATGCTACCATGGGAATAAAAAAATAACAAAACTGGGTTCAGTTACAAATTGAAAACCTATTCATCATCTATCAAATTGACAAAGAATAGACATAAATAATTCCCAGGAAAGGTAAGCCTATAAGGAAACTGCCACTCTCACGCTCTGCTGAAGGAAGCACAAGCTAGCACAGCCTTTATAAAAAGGGACCAAGGTAATCGTTATCAAAAGCTTTAAAAATGACCCGACTTAGTAATTTTACTTCTAGAAATCTGTTTTAAGAAAGTAATCAGGGCTTCCCTGGTGGCGCAGTGGTTGAGAATCTGCCTGCCAATGCAGGGGACACGGGCTGGAGCCCTGGTCTGGGAGGATCCCACATGCCGCGGAGCAACTAGCCCCGTGAGCCATGGCCGCTGAGCCTGCGCGTCCAGAGCCTGTGCTCCGCAACGGGAGAGGCCACGATAGTGAGAGGCCCGCGCACTGCGATGAAGAGTAGCCCCCGCTTGCCACAACTAGAGAAAGCCCTCGCACAGAAACGAAGACCCAACACAGCCATAAATAAATATAAATAAATAAATAAAATTTTTAAAAAAAGGAAAGTAATCAGAGGTATATGGAGAAATTAATATTCAAAGATGTTCTTCACAGTGTTATTTTTAATGGTGAAAAGTTGTAAATACCCTAAATATCCAGGTAACACTTGGAAAATTTAATCCTCAGCCATTTAAAAAAGGTGTTAGTAGAACACGTTAAGGATATAAGAAAATGGTCATGATTTATTTGTAAATAAAAAGTTACAAAACGTTAAATGCAGCAAGATCTCATTTTTGTAAAATAAAGTAGCATAGAAAAAATGGAAGAGCATACATTAAATGTTAACAGTAATTATTTCTGAATATACGGATAATTTTTAATAATCTGTTTTCATGTGCTTTTCAAATTTTTCACAATGAAAATGTTACAATCAGAAAAACTTGCCCTTTTCTCAAAGGATAAACCACTGAGAATTTTAGAAGTGTCTACACTGCAAAAATCCAGGTCAATATTTATATAAAAGACACTCATTGGGCATATATTAATATATCTATAATTAAATAATAATTCATTTAAAAGTAAACTTTAAAGATTTATTCCCAAACCAACCGATTTAGACTTTCATATCTTACTGCAGAGAAATACAACTAATTCAAAACACAAATGTTTAAAAATAAAAATTTATTCAACACATATCAAATTCTAAAAATGGTTGATTAACCCATGAATTTCATGAAAATGCAAAATAAAACCTTTTATCTGTGATGAGAAACAAACAGCTATTTAATTCTTTTAGTTTAAATTTTATCTTTAAAAAAAGATGAACTAATCCATAAATAGTGCTGGGTCAACTAAGCAGCTATCTGGAAAAAGGGAGATCTATACCTCAATTCCTTATAACAGAATAAATTTAAGTTGGATCACAGATTTAAATATATAAAACAAAGCCATAAAAATTCCAGAAGAAAACATGAGATAGAATTCTCATCACATCAGGATAGGGAAGGCCTTTTGAATTAATCGAATAGATTTTTAAAAGATTAATAAATTGGACAACTATACAAACATTTTGCAAGACTCACAACTACCAAAAAAGAAATAGGAAAAAACTGCAATGTATTATCTGAGAAAAGGGACTAATTTTCGTTATCTGTAAAGAGTCAGTGCAAATCAATTAGAAAAATACTAACAGCCAAGATTAGCAAATAGCACCCACCCCCTGCAAAATGTACACTGACAGTTCAATGAAAGGGAAATAAAACCAGATCTTAAATCTATAAAATTTTTTCAAACTCACTCATAAGAGAAATGCCAATTAAAATTACACTATATTTCACATTTCATCTATCAAAGCTACACAGAAATCTTGACAGCACACTATGTGGCCTATGGGAAATAGATAATTTCATACATACTGGTGGGAGTATAAATTGATAATTCTCATGGAGGGCAACCAGGCAAAACTGGCCTTTGACTCAGTTATTCTGTTTCTAGAAATTTAATCTGTAGATACTTGATATGTAAAAACAATGTACTACCATACCATAAGAGAAAAAGATTGAAAACACCATACCCCTGCATCTACATGGTGAATTTCTGCTGTATTTTATGCCCAGTGTAGATTAAATCATAACACAATCACTTTAAGGTGTTTCCCTGACTGCTCCAGCCCCATACTAAATTATGTTTCCATTGATGACTTCATTTCCGTTAGCAGAAATTCCTGGAAGTTCAAAAAAGTAGATGGGGGGGGCGCTATTTACTACTTTATCTCCCAAACCAAATGAAACATCTACTACCTCACTGATAAAACATAAAAGGTTTATGGTCATCAGTATGTTTTACGTAATGCTGATTGGTACGTTTTCTATTAAAAAAAAAGTCCCAATTATTCTCAGGTTTGTATAAAAAAAAAAAGTCAAGAGTTTGAGCCCTTTAGATACCTAAATTGTACCTTCTATTTCCTCTAATATTTCTTCTATTAGTTTTACAAAAAAAACAACATTGTCCTTAATATCCTCCCTCTCTCTACATATATATTTACAAATACAAAAATAAATACGAATAAAAATTCAGTAATTAAAGGGCTTTATATACACTAGAAATTAGTTGTTTACATTTGCTTAAGATGGTATTTCCTTCATCACAACCACCTTAATTGGGAAGAATATGCTTAATTTTCAAAAGAATATATGACGTGCACAACTTTCACACATTTTCTTAAAATACCCAGTTTCACCTATTTTTAAAAACTATTGTTAGTCAAGAAAGTACATAATCTTAATTTAGTACTACCCTTCATGTAATCACAAAAAAGATAATTTGCTAAGAGCCTTTTTCCATTAAGAGATATGAATCCATATTCAAAATATTTTACTGCAAAAGATAATCTAACTTGAAGCAAAATGACATACATCGAGTTCAAAGAAAAAATCTTGTTCTTTGGATGCAATTTCATAATCTGCTCTTAAAGCCAGGTCATGGACTTTCAGACATTCTCCAAGATCCATTCTCTGGGTGGGGGGAGAAAAAAGACACATATTATTAAAACAGAAAATATACTTTTTCAAAAATTCATTAACAACCACAATTCTCTTCAGAATAATGATTAAGTCATACAGATGTTTATTTATGGACTTTCAAATTACAAAATTTCACAGACAGGTATAAAACTTGGTGCCTGCATGGAATAACCCGCATGAATTCTGTCTACGAACAGATGGGAACCATGATCACTTGTGTACTTAAGAACACATGGACAAGGAAAAGCCTGTCAGAATCTGAGAAGAGCATCTAGCTTTTATCTCAAAACATATTTCACTTGGCCCTTTAACACAGAAAGACAAAGTTAATTTAAAATCAAAGTAGAGCTTCCCTGGTGGTGCAGTGGTTAAGAATCTGCCTGCCAATGCAGGGGACACGGGTTCGACCCCTGGTCCGGGATGATCCCACAGGCCACGGAGCAACTAAGCCCATGTGCCACAACTACTCACCCTGGGCTCTAGAACCTGCGAGCCACAACTACTGAGCCTGCGGGCCACAACTACTGAAGCCTCCACACCTAGAGCCCGTGCTTCACAACTAGAGAAGCCACCACAGTGAGAAGCCCACGCACCACAATGAAGAGTAGCCCCCGCTCGTCGCAACTAGAGAAAGCCTGTGCGCAGCAACGAAGACCCAACACAGCCAAATATAAATAAATAAAATAAAATAAAATCAGAAGAACGAGCAAATCAAACTGCTGAATTATAGTCAATATTCTTTGAATAACATTCTAATTTTCAAATAAAGATGGAGTCCTCAAACAATAGACTGGTAATCTTGATATAGATTCCAGACAAGACTCCAGGTGAACTAGTAAAGAGATAATTTATTAAAACCCAATATAACTTCACAAAGAATAAGTATCTAGCCCCACTTTGATAAGCATATGTCAGGGAAATAAAATAAATACCAAGTAGATATTTATTTCAATAAGGAATCTACTAGGATCCTTCTACTTGAAATTCCAATTAGATACTATTTACCCAATTAGAGGCTTTTCTCATATCTGAGACAAAAATTTCTAAAATTCTGTCCACTTTTACATGTATCTGGGCAACTGATAAGATCTTTCATGAAATCCTTTTGGAAGCATACTGAACAGAAAAAAATGGACTAGATGTAAAGATAATTACAGATGTGATTAAAGGTGATCAGAGCAAAGCAGAGATTTTCCAACTAGAGGTATGCTATCCCATCACTGGAATGTCACAGAATCTCTGGAAAGTTGGTGAAAATAAATACAATAATTCAAAAAGTTATAGTAAATATTCCTTTTGTTTTTGTTACACAAATTATGCACAAAGTAAAACTACAACAAAACATTGCAGCAGTAAAGTCATCCTTCAACTGACAGCTGAGTACCTAACTTGTGCCAAGCACTATGCCAGGTGCTTGGGACATAGCACCAAGTGACAAAAGATACAGTCTCCAACCTCATGGAGCTGACATTCTAGAAGAGGGGAAGCAAATAATAAACCATACTTGTGTCGCTGAACAAAGTTAAGTGATCTAATAAAACAGTAATGCTCCCATTACTGTGAGAGGCTACTTGGGATGAGGTAGCCAGAGAAGCCCTTTCCGAAGAGGATACATTTAAAATGGATCTAAAAAGTGAGAGGAAGCACACTAACCTTAGGAAAAGCCAAGAAAAGAGTGTTCGAGGTTTACAGAAGATTTAGAAAGCAGATCTTTAAGTAAATATATGCCAGCGTTACTCAGTGGGAACTTTCTAGTAGCAGGGAACAGGACTCAAGTATCTACAGCACATAGGTCTGGGCCTTAGCTTTGTATATACTATCTAAAAATGACTTTGCCTATTTGACATGGTTGCCAACCACGTGGACATGTGTATAACAAAGGATATGATTATCAATTCTGTACAATATCCCAAGCTTTTTAAAAGGATGGTGAATTCACTGGATTAAGATTCAAAAATATTGATATACCAGATAAAATTTAGTATGAAGAAATAAATATGAAGTCCTACAGTTACATCTAAGAAGTCCAATTTACAAATAACTAGGTTATGAACAAAAAATCTGACAAACTGAAAAACTTACTAGTCAAAAGTAAGGGTTACAGTGTGGCATGACTGAGATCAATTTATGTGATACAAAATTAACTTACAGAATACAGTAAGAGCAAAGTTGAGAAATCTCTTATTGAAGGCTGGTTTTAAAAGCAAACCCCTCTCCTCCAAAACACACACTGTTGTGTGCTAACACATTTCAAAAGTGGTATGAATAGGGCTTCCCTGGTGGCGCAGTGGTTGAGAGTCCGCCTGCCGATGCAGGGGACACGGGTTCGTGCCCCGGTCCGGGAAGATCCCACATGTCGAGGAGCGGCTGGGCCCGTGAGCCATGGCCGCTGAGCCTGCGCTCCACAACGGGAGAGGCCACAATGGTGAGAGGGCCATGTACCGCAAAAAAAAAAAAAAAAAGTGATATGAATAAACAAGATAAAGTGTCTCAAAACAAAGCTATACGAAACAGCCAGAGAACGGATGTAATTAGCTGGAGAAGAATTAAGATGTGAAAAGTCAACTGAAGAACTTTTCAACATGAAGCAGAAACACAGTGTATTATGGTCCCAAGGGACTCCGGAGAGTTAGACTTTAGTCCTCTCAACATAAGAAAATAACCTTCTAATAATCAGAGCTTTCCAAAGATGGAATAAGCTTTCTTGAGAGCTAGCTGCCAGATAACTGAGGTTCAAATACAGTTTAGACAACCATTTCTCTAGGGTAGTGAATAAAGAATTCAACCATCAGATAACTTTTATTCTTTCCTCCAACTCTGAGATCTTATGACTATCTTTAAAAAAAAGTTTCTCAATAAAACTATATTACCTCAGTTCTTAATTATGTAAAGGAATGAATGGGAAAATATAAATAGACAACGTCCTCAAAGTTATCCTTTCGGAAATAATAAGGAATATTCACCACCATTATAAAAGTCCTCATCACACTAATGGTCTAAAGTGTCCGTGTTGCTGAGGATGCTGAGATTTTCCAGGCCCCATTGCTTACTCTCATTCATTAGTCCCTGGATTAACAAACTAAGGAGTTTTCCAGTGATAAGAAACAGCAACTGAAACTGTGTGGAAATTCAAAGCTGCTTATTAGGCAACATTTATTAAGAAAAAACTGCAGAAAAATACTCTTTATAAGAAACATGCAGGAGGGCTTCCCTGGTGGTGCAGTGGTTGAGAGTCCGCCTCCCGATGCGGGGGACACGGGTTTGTGCCCCCGTCTGGGAGGATCCCACGCGACGCGGAGTAGCTGGGCTCATGAGCCATGGCCGCTGAGCCTGCACGCCCGAAGCCTGTGCTCCGCAACAGGAGAGGCCGCGGCAGTGAGAGGCCCGCGTACCGCAAAAAAAAAACAACAAACAACCATGCAGGAAAATAAGACAGGAATGAAAGAAGTTAATGGCAAAAAGAATGGTGTTACCCCCTTTGTTACACCAGCCTGTTGATTTCTTAATAATAATATCTTAATTAACATTAATCATTTCAACAATCCTATTTGCATAGATTTCCACAGCTATAGTTGTTCATGCTATGCTTATTTCATAAAATGTTAAGACGTCATAATTGGAAATGCCTTTGATCCTGTGCAGCAGTTCTCAACCTAGACCCGGGGAGCTTTTAAATAATATCAGTGGAAGCTTCTGAAAACAGGCCCAAGCCCAACCCTCCAAAAACTGAATTGTAAAAGCCTCCCAGGAGTTTTTAACGTACAGTGTTGTGAACCACTCACTGATCCAGTTTTATTCCCATTCCACAGACAAAGGAACTGAAGGCCAGAAAGGCTGACTTCTTCAGGGTACTTATTAGGAAATCTGGTTAGCAGATTTCTAGTCTAACACCCCTTCCACTTTATTATGCTAGTTCCAATTATTTCAGTACTAACTCATCTTTTAATATTTTTAGTTGACATTCATCCCCCGTAACATCTAAAAAAGCTCTGCACACAGCAGATATTCAAAGCAGCCGTCTACTGCCTTTCCTTCAGTAATCTCCCTTATTTTTATCCTCTCCATAACTATATTTCCAATCTGTTTTCAAAAACATATAAATTGCCTGTGTTTAACCTAAACATCTCTGCTGTCCACCCATATTATCCTTGGGCAGGAACTCCAGGCTTTCCTCAGTCTATCTTTAAATTTACATCGCACAACCAACCAAAAGAAGAAAAGCAACTACACGGGTCAAGAACAAAATGAACACCAAAAAATACCCAATTATATCCCTGTAGCAGAGGTGGAATTTTGGTGACAGGAGTAGAGCTGGGGGTAATATATGCCTTGGGGGGGATTTACAGAAGGGAAAATATGAGCTCCAAAGGGATAAGGATTTTTTTCTATTTTATCCACTATGTACCTGGGCCTGTATACAGGTACACAAGAATGCTTAAATAAATATTTAATATTTGTTGAATGAACCAAACTAGGAAAAGAGAGCAGAGAAGAACACTGGCACAGGGGGCCCTGGACTTAAAGAGCAAGGGTGGTCAAGACGCACCCCAGGACAAAACTTGTCTGAGCTCTGGAGGGGAAGGTCTTCTTAGCCTCTCCTTGGATTACCTTCTTTATTGGAACTGCTTTCCTTCTAAGGTGCTTTAGAGCTATTCTTCTCTGTTTTTTCCTATGTGCTCCTCTCCTCCAGGAGGAAAACTTACTTGAGCTTTTCACTGTGCTAGGCTATAAGCCTCTGCAGCTTTGGTCTCGTCTAGCTCACCAAAGTAGATCTGGTGGCCGAAGCTGTAGGAGCTAGAAGAGCCTAGTTATAATGAAGACCCCCGCCCCGCGCCCCCCGCAATAGCCTCAGTGCTTATTTCTTCAGGGACCCAGCAGAACAGTAGGTGTAGCAAGGCAAATTTTCAGAGTCCTAGATACTAGTCATCTATTTTCCTCTGTCCATAACATCATTACTAACCACTTATTCTGGCATCATGTCATGCACGTGAAGAGTATTTAAAATAAAAAATAAGCCAAAATAAACTCAACAATTACCTGCCACTGTGAAAGTGAGTGAAGGGAAAGTATGCTGATGTTAATGCTCTCCGTGACCCTAGTCATCTAATTAAAAAGGCACCAGAGGGAACCATGATAGAACCACACCATGACTAAGCATGGACCAATTCTCAAAAGCCAAATCAAACCTGACTTCACCACTGATAGTGCAATAGTGCTTTGAACACTAAGTGCACAGATATCTCCTGCTGCTAGTGCTTCTCTTTTGAAATAGGTGAGCTTCAAACTGAACAAATTAAAATGTTTGGTTATTTATTTTAACTTAAAGTAACTATTTATGATGAAAGCCACAGGAAGACTTTTAAATTTAACAAGTAATTTACTTCATATTCTTTCTGCAAATTTCTTCTTGGTATTTCAATTAATGGACATCTAATTCTTAGATTATTGGAAAAATGCTTATTTTTAATTGGATAAATTCAGTTCTGCATTTTGTCCTTTCCATCCTAAATCCTTTCCTCCATGAAGTTTTGACCAAATAACTATACCTACTTCTGATAACAGAATTCTCTTATAACCTCCCAACATTTTATATTATGTTTTACTACTTAATAAGGTTGACTCTGTTAAGTACTTTTTAACTGTTCTTTTGAAGTTCCGAAGGTGACTATTATCTCCTCAAATGGACCCTAAGCATCATGAGGAAAATGGTTTATTTCTCTTATTTTTCCCTCCTACACAGAAGATCAGGTTTGCACAACCCATGACTTAACCATTAAATAAACTTGACAATTTGCCTAAGGAATTCTACTTCTAGGAACTTGAGGAAACAAGTAAGTACACAAAGATAAATGAACAATAAAGTTTAACAAATGGTGTTTTTGATTTTTAAAATTAGAAACATTTTAAGAGCCTAGCAAAAGGGGTTTGATTAAATGAATTATGGAATAGCCATATAATAGATTACATAGCCATTAGAAACAATGTTCTTGATACTAAGCGGAGAAAAGAGAAGATGGCAAAGAAAAACATATAATAAAATGCCATTTTTGTAACTTCCGATACAGATATTGCTGTGAGGTTGAAGATTTTGTTTGAATTTTTTGACAGTGGTTGAATTAAATGTAATGAGCATATGTTATTCTTATAAGCAGAAAAATCAATTAAGCCACTTCAATTTTGGAGAAAAAAATTTAAGGAACAGAAGCATGTGGAAATTGAACATCAAAATCAACAAAATATTACGGTAGTGCAAATCAAAGGGTTAACTTAGCTAATGGCAGTTAATATGTTAATGAATATATCAGTGATAGAAACGTGACACAGTAACAGCTCCAAGTATCTGCAAATATTTTTGCTTTGTTATATGCTAGTACATTTGCTCAGTTCTGTGAGCTAGATCCTAAAGGGAATTACAAAAAGGTATGAGAATATAAATTCGTGCTATCAAGGAATTTATATTCTCAATGAAAAAAAACAAGACATTAAACTAAAGCAACAGCAACAAATGTAAATAAAGACTACATACAAGGATTTCATTGCCATACTGCACACCAAAACCAAAACCGATTAACATATTAATAGTCACTGGGTAAGTAATTTAGGGAATGCCCATGTTGTGAAATAGTACATTGGCATTTAAAAAATGTAGACCAGGCTTCCCTGGTGGCACAGTGGTTAGGAATCTGCCTACCAATGAAGGGGACACTGGTTCGAGCCCTGGTCCGGGAGGATCCCACTTGCTGCGGAGCAGCTGGGCCCATGTGCCACAACTACTGAGCCTGGGCTCTAGAGCCTGCAAACCACAACTACTGAGCCCACGTGCCACAACTACTGAAGCCTGTGCGCCTGGACCCCATGCTCCGCAACCAGAGAAGCCACGACAATGGGAAGCCCGCGCACCACAACGAGGAGTAACCCCAGCTCGTCGCAACTAGAGAAAGCCTGCGCATAGCACCAAAGACCTGACACAGCCAAAAATAATATAAACAAACAAATTAATTAATTTATTAAATATATATATATCTTTAAAATAAATTTTAAAAAAATGCAGACCACTAATATGCAAGCTTCTCCAAGACAGGTGAGAAAAATTCAAAGATTCCATTTGTTAGAACACAGACACACATGCATGCACACACACTTGTAAATGTACAGAAAGGACAGTGGAAGATGTACATTGAATTCTTAATAGGGTTTAGTCCTGGGAAGGTGCGGGATGATGAATAATGGGAAATATTCATGTTTTATGCTTTCTTCCCTTATACTCGAAGATTATATTGCCAAAATAATAAAAAAAGTAAGAGTAGGCACTGACCAACTCAGAAAATATCCCTTTACCTCTCATTATTCATTTAACTGAGAAATTCACTTAATCTCTCAGGACTTCTCTTTTCTCAAGTACTTCAGGACTGCTATATGGATCAAATTACAGACTGACTAGATTTTAGAAGATTTTGAATGTGAATCAACACATGCAGAACTTACTCTGGACGAAGAGAAGAATGCAAGAATGCTCGACTACTTGGAAAGAAA
Organism: Aethalodelphis obliquidens; assembly: GCF_003676395.1. Taxonomy (NCBI): domain Eukaryota; kingdom Metazoa; phylum Chordata; class Mammalia; order Artiodactyla; family Delphinidae; genus Aethalodelphis; species Aethalodelphis obliquidens. The sequence goes on from NW_020837949.1 coordinate 14,222,044, forward strand.
TATGACATGATAAAATCTGTTTCAGAAGCATTAACACCACACTACTGGTTGGACTAACATCCTTGTCAGACAGCAAGGAATATATAAGAATAGACAGCAATATTGGTAAAGCACTAAAAGGAATATATACATATACCAGCTGGAGAAAAAGTGAAACAAAACCATGACAGCAGGACAGAGAGCACAGGAAATACAAACCCCTAGCCTAGCATTTGAACCAGTCCATATACTGTTCCAATGCCAATGCTATTTTCAAAATAAAACAAATCATCTACACTTTGACCTTCCTTCTTACATCTTCACTTTCTTCCTCCTCACATTTATAAAATCTCTCTTCCATCCATGGTCAGTCCCTGCTTCAAGACCCAGCTCAAGAAGCTTGCCTGGTGGTGCAGTGGTTAAGAATCCGCCTGCCAGTGCAGGGTACACAGGTTTGAGCCCTGGTCCGGGAAGATCCCACATGCCACGGAGCAACTAAGCCCGTGCGCCACAACTACTGAGCCTGCGCTCTACAGCCCACGAGCCACAACTACTGAAGCCCGCGCACCTAGAGCCCGTGCTCTGCAACAAGAGAAGCCACCACAATGAGAAGCCCGTGCACCGCAAGGAAGAGTAGCCCCCGCTCGCAGCAACGAAGACCCAAACATACATAAATAAATAAGTGTGTGTGTGTGTGTGTGTGTGTGTGTGTGTGTGTGTGTGTGTGTGTGTAAAGACCCAGCTCAAGAACAAGAGAAAGCCTAGTATATACTATGGAAGAAATCTTGAAATAACAAAACCTGGATATGAGTTTCAGTTATGCCACTATTGTCTTAAAACAAAAATTAAGGTTTTCCTTTCCTAATTCCAATCCTGTCACTCAAAACTAACAAGTCAAACATGAGTGGTGGGTGAAGAGGAATGGGGCACACTGCGCATGCACAAAGTAGTTCCTGCTTTTCTACTACTTCCCAGCTTCTTAACTGCCCATTCTCACTTGAATGTTCTTCCTCCAAGTTCACTTTTTCCTGAGTACATAAAGAAAAATAAAGCTCTTCTTCTACCTTTTCTTAATGTATGTTTTTTTGAAGAATATAGTAGGAAATACCTTCTAATCCATTTCTAATCCTAGATATGCAAAGATAGCTAGTTAAAATTAAAACAAATGGCCTTGTCCCACAAAGACTATTCTAATTGAGGAGAGGAAGAACTTATATAAATAAGAGAAAACAAGTGCACACTCGGTAGTATGGAGGGCAGGTGCTACACGGGGGTTCAGAGGAATTGTGTGTAGTAAGCCAGGCAGGATTTAAGTTTGTACAGAAAGGTTATTCCAGGCAGAGAAATGGAGATAGGCAAAAATGAGCATGCTGGGCAAGGAGAGTAGTGAGACAACAGTGAATAAATCAGTCTGGGGCTTCCCTGGTGGCGCAGTGGTTGAGAGTCCGCCTGCCGATGCAGGGGACGCAGGTTCGTTCCCCGTCCAGGAAGATCCCACATGCCATGGGGCGGCTGGGCCCGTGAGCCATGGCCGCTGAGCCTCTGCGTCCGGAGCCTGTGCTCCACAACGGGAGAGGCCACAGCAGTGAGAGGCCCGCGTAACGCAAAATAAATAAATAAATAAATAAATCAGTCTGGTCAAAACAGAGGACCAAACTGATTTATTCATTCAAGGGAGAGAGAGACGTACTAAATAAAGACTTTAGATTTTGACCATATAAATAATAGGGAACCACCAAAAGTTTCTGTGTGGAGGCAACATATGATAAATTCACTTCCACTCAGGAATGACTGGCTTCTTTTCTTCACATTTAGATCTCTTCAAATGTCATTTCATCAAAAAAAGTTTTCTCCACTCACTGTCAGTGTAGCCCCTTGCCCACTGTCTCAGACTTAACCACACATTTTTGTCACAGCACTTAACATCACGCCTGAAATCACATTATTTCTTTTCACACTTGGTTGTGAAAGAACATTAGAATGTAAGCCCCCATCACTAAAACAGAAACCCCTGTCCACTTCTGTATCCCCAGCATTGCACATGGCACATAGTAGGTCCTCAATAAGTATTTAAGTGAATAAATGAATGAATGCTGATCTCAGCAATTAGCAACACTCTCAGAGAGATAAAAAAATAAATCACTTCTTGAAGGGGAATTTTTTTAACTTTTACTGTGAATTCTCTTTACTTTTTCCATTTAGCCCTCATTAATCTGATACCTCTTGCTTGCCCTTTTCTATTTCTTTCTCTGCTTAATTCCATTATTACCTAAATTTCATTACTGCAAACACTGTTATAATAAATACCAAAAAGGGGGGACACATAAAAACCTACCTGAATTTGGATATTTTACAAATTACATTATCCAATACATCAACATATATGCTTATATTTTTTGACCCTGTAGACCAAAAACGTCTATGGGGTAATATATATTCAAGATGTTTTATTCAATATAGGTAAACACCAAATGCTTTAAAAAGAACCCTTCGTGAGTAACTATCATCAAATTATTGGATTGGCCAAAAAGTTCGTTCAGGTTTTTCCGTAAGATCTTACTGGAAAACCCTATCAATCTTAAAGAAAAACCCAAACAAACTTTTTGGCCAACCCAACAGAAAGGATTATACTAAGTCATTTGATCTTGCCACCTGCACATCAAGACAGAATGCATCACATTTAAAAAAATACTTCCAGTGATAAGACAGTCCATGACTTTGCTTGATGTTTGTGGTTAATCACCTGTATAATAAAAGTATGTTTCAAGTTTTTGGTTCTTACCGTATGTTTGCTCTGTGTTCATTGTCTACATCTTCCAAATGATGCATTTATAACTCTATCCCACCTTTCTCAATGAATAGCCTCAGAGAACACACTAGTTTCTTCAGATTTGTTAAAATGCAGTTTATAAAACTGTGCCTATCTCCATAAAATGCAGTTTATAAAACTGTGCCTATCTCCAAAAAAGATCTGGAGAGTTCAGGGACTACTAAGTGATGATTCCTGGTTCTTCGGTAATAAGCATTTATTGAGAATCATTGTACAGAAAAACAAATGTGTGGGAATTCCCTGTCGGTCCAGTGATTAGGACTCTGCACTCTCACTGTCGAGGGCCCAGGTTCAATCCCTGGTTGGGGAACCCACAAGCTGCCATGGCGTGGCCAAAAAAAAAAGAGAGAGAAATAAATGTGACAGTGAAACATGCTGACAAAGTATCAGGCTATGAAAAACAACCTGCTTGAACAATGACTTCCAGACCTCACTCTGCTTTGCTTGGAAATTATTGGTCTTTGCTACTCTGGAATGTTTCAAGAGTCATCCTAAATGACAGGTCCAAGATTTAAGATCCACTTCAAAAAACAACAGGGGGTTTCCCTGGTGGCACAGTGGTTAAGAATCCACCTGCCGGGCTTCCCTGGTGGTGCAGTGGTTGAGAGTCCGCCTGCCAATGCGGGGGACGCGGGTTCGTGCCCCAGTCCGGGAGGATCCAACGTGCCGCGGAGCAGCTGGGCCCATGAGCCATGGCCGCTGAGCCTGCGCGTCCAGAGGCTGTGCTCCGCGACGGGAGAGGCCACAGCAGTGAGAGGCCCACATACCGAAAAAAAAAAAAAAGAATCCACCTGCCAATGCAGGGGAGACGGCTGCAAGCCCTGGTCCGGGAAGATCCCACATGCCGTGGTGCAACTAAGCCCGTGTGCCACAACTACTGAGCCTGTGCTCTAGAGCCCGCAAGCCACAACTACTGAAGCCTGTGTGCCTAGAGCCTGTGCTCTGCAACAACAGAAGCCACTGCAATGAAAAGCCCGCATACCGCAACAAAGAGTAGCCCCCACTCGCCACAACTAGAGAAAGCCCGCGCTCAGCAACAAAGACCCAATGCAGCCAAAACAAAACAAATAAAAAACAAAGCCAAAACAAGCAGCAGGACAGAGGACATACGTAATTATAAATGAAATAAGGTAGCTGTGTGTAAAATATTTACTGAAGCTGGCATACAGGTACATGAAGTTCATTATACAACAACTCTACTTTTACTTATAGTTGAAATTTTCTATTAACGAAGTTTAAAAAGACTCCTCAGGCTTCCCTAGTGGCACAGTGGTTGAGAGTCCACCTGCCGATGCAGGGGACATGGGTTCGTGCCCCGGTCCGGGAAGATCCCACATGCCGCGGATTAGCTGGGCCCGTGAGCCATGGCCGCTGAGCCTGCGCGTCCGGAGCCTGTGCTCCGCAACAGGAGAGGCCACAACAGTGACAGGCCCGCGTACCACAAAAAAAAAAAAAAAAAAAAAAAGATTCCTCAAACTGATTCAATATTACAGAATAAAAATTAGAGTAAAATTAACTTGTATTTGATCTACAAAGACTGGACATCAGCACAATAGTTCATCTTATTTACATGTATGTATATTTGTATTTAACCATTAATCCAAGTCACGGACAAACATGCTGACCAACCTCAATTAGAGACAGACTAAACTAGAACAAGATTCTAGAACACATGGTCTCTGGGTCCCCTTAAAAAAATCACTTCCATAAGCCTGAAGTATATTAACTTATTTTAAGAATATGAAATTAATGACTGCAAGATTATTCTCAATAACAGAAAAAGGTTATTTCCCAAGGACAGAAGTACCCCAAGTTGAACAGCTCAGGGTATTCATGTGCCAATTTGCCAACAATACTCCAAATTATATACAGGACTGGGTTTTTAAAGTTTAACAGTAAAGCTCTAATTATTCACTGGGAAGCTCTTAATACGCCTCTGATTTCCTAAGCACCAAATGTATTTTTGGTTTACTGCTTGTTAAAGGAATGCGTATTTTTGTAAGAAACTGAGAATAAAATATAAGCAGCAAATCTGATTAATGTAAGGACACTTCAAAATCCAGATCTGGTAAAAACCTGGGCTATCTGGCAGTTTTGCAAATTTGGAAGCTCTAGAAATTGACGGTCATAGAAATTTAAAAAAAAAAAAATTCAAGCCAGTCATCTGGGCCAATGTTTTGTTTTCTTTCTTTTTTTTTTTAATTTTGGCCATGCCATGGCGGCTTCTGGGATCTCAGTTCCCTGAACAGGGATTAAATTAAACCTGGGCCACAGCAGTCAACGTGCCGAATCCTAACCACTAGACCACCTGGGCTAATGTTAAAAACATTTGTTTAAAAACGCCTAAGTATCCCAAAACAAACCCTTTCCAGAGAAGAGGTTATGAGTTTAAACTGTCTATAGACTAATTTTCTCACATCTGCATGTGAAACCACTGCTGTCATGTTTTGATACGCAACTCAATATCAAGATACTCTACAGGGCTTCCCTGGTGGCGCAGTGGTTGAGAGTCTGCCTGCCGATGCTGGGGACGCGGGTTTGTGCCCCGGTCCGGGAGGATCCCACATGCCGCGGAGCGGCTGGGCCCGTGAGCCACGGCCGCTGAGCCTGCGCGTCCGGAGCCTGTGCTCCGCAACGGGAGAGGCCACAAGTGAGAGGCCCACGTACCGCAAAAAAAAAAAAAAAAAGAATACCCTCCAGCTCCTTATCTGTTAGAAGGTAATACTTTTTCCACAGTCATTAATTTTTGAAACTCAAAGTTAGCTTTTGGAACATTTATTTCACTTTCTACTTCTGGGTGATTGATTATTCATTTAACACAATGGAGGGACACCGTTCTAGATGCTGGGGATATAGCAGTGAACAAAACGTCCTTGCCCTTACTATGAAACTTACATTCTACTGAGTGGCTGAGAAAATTCTGTGCAGGTTTAGTTCTTATCACTTATGCTGCTTCTCTAAACTTTCATGGCTCCTTTAAATTTGTACTATCAAAGAGACTTCAGCAGTTTTAAATTTCAGGTTTGTAGGTATCCAAGGAATTGATTATAACCAGGCCTTAAAAGAAAGTGTTAGAGAAGCAATAAAGGAGTTTCAATTAATAAAAACTTCATTTTGGATAAAACCCAGAACCTACTGGGGACACCGTAAAATCAACTCAGGATTTTTGACAACCAATAAATACTCCCATCCAATCACTTCAAAAGGCAGATAAAATTTTACTATATTCCTGTCCCTAAGTATTTCACAATATCAGCTTTTCTTAAATTCTATTTCAGAGCTGCAGACTCTCTTTATAAAAACAAAATGTCATGGAAAAATCCCTGTATTTAAAATGTGTAAAAATTCCCGTCAAAATAGGAAGGACTGGCCTGTTTCCAGGTCCTCAGTGAATGAGGTACCTCTAAGGACATTTCAGAAACATCTTAAAGTCACTGTCTTAGGTAACTGTGTTATCTAAAAAAACTAACAACACAACAAAAAACATTTTAAAAAGTATTCAGATTAAAATAACCGTAAGATTCCTGTGTGGTATAATATACTGTGATTCTTTGTGAGACATCTGACAAAGACAATTTCTCTGAACCTTAATTTTTCTATCTATATAAAATGATGGCCAGGGCTTCCCTGGTGGCGCAGTGGTTGAGAGTCCGCCTGCCAATGCAGGGGACACAGGTTCGTACCCGGGTCCAGGAAGATCCCACATGCCGCAAAGCGGCTGGTCCCGTGAGCCATGGCTGCTGAGCCTGTGCGTCCAGAGCCTGTGCTCCGCAACGGGAGAGGCCACAACAGTGAGAGGCCCGCGTACCGCAAAAAACAAAAACAAAAACAAAAAAGACGCAGACACAGAGAATGGACTTGAGGACACAGGGAGGGGGAAGGGTAAGCTGGGACGAAGTGAGAGAGTGGCATGGACTTAAATATACTACCAAATGTAAAACATATAGCTAGTGGGAAGCAGCTGCATAGCACAGGGAGATCGGCTCAGTGCTTTGTGGCCACCTAGAGGGATGGGACAGGGAGGGTGGGAGGGAGACGTAAGAGGGAGGAGATATGGGGATGTATGTATATGTATAGCTGATTCACTTTGTTATAAAGCAGAAACTAACACACCATTGTAAAGCAATTATACTCCAATAAAGATGTTAAAAAAAAATGATGGCCTTACACTAGAAGACATGATGGCCTATCAACACTAAAATTATACTATGATGAAGGCTATAAGAATTAGTAGTGGCCACTTCTGAATTTAGGATAGATGCATTATGAGAGTATATATTTCCATCTCTGCAGATCTTAATCTCAAGTTTCTGCTTTAGATTTAATGCCTTCTGTAAATTATTACTATCATATATCCTTTTCCTAGATCACTAGGAACTAAATGGAAAGATTTTTTTTTAAGCACTTCAATATACTTATCTTTCCTTAGGGAATATATGTGTCAGAAATAATGTGGTTCATTTTTTTTGGGGGGGGGGACAACTGTACTTAGGTTTTTTGTTTTGCCTAAATCTGAAAGGGGATGCTGTCTACTTTCTGCATGGTAAATAGAAGAGGGAGAAAACTAATTGTTCCAAAGGAGGAGAAGAGTGAGACTAAAACAAAAAATTCTGGATGAACAGGAAAATAATCCATGCCTTTGAAATATAAAAACTTCCTAATTATAGAAATATTCATGCTTCTTATAAAAACCATAATCTAAAGATACATATACACACAATTATTTTGATTCTCTGTTCTACATTTTACCTCCTCTAATTAATTTGTTAGCTTAAGAGTCAGTTATAGCAGAATAACCTACATGGGAAAAGAATCTGAAAAAGAATGGATATACATATAACTGAATCATTTTGCTGTATACCTGAAACTAACACATTGTAAATCAACTATACTCCAATATAAAATTTAAAAAAAAAAAAGTTAGTTATACCAGAGTACCAGACTAAAGAATGGTAAAATGTTACAGGAGCATTTTCATCAAGCTGAATTCCAGGAACTTCCCTAGTGGCACAGTGGTTGGGAATCCGCCTGCCAATTCAGGGGACAAGGGTTCTATCTCTGGTCCGGGAAGATCCCACATGACGCAGAGCAACTAAGCCCGTGTGCCACAACTACTGAGCCTGTGAGCCACAACTACTGAAGCCTGCACGCCTAAAGCCCATGCTCTGCAACAAGAGAAGCCACTGCAATGAGAAGCCTGCACACCACAATGAAGAGTAGCCCCCGCTCGCCGCAACTAGAGGAAGCCTGCAAGCAGCAATGAAGACCCAACGCAGCCAAACATAAATAAATAAAGATAAATATATTTTAAAAACTGAATTCCAAAAATATTCCATACTGTCAGTTATGAGTATATTTTTAGAAACGGTACTCTTCATCTCCAAGTGCTCAGTATAAAGTTCAACCTTTTTATAATAATAATAAGCCAAAGAATATATTTCTGTGTATTATTCTGCTAAATAATCCAGAATATTGATGAGTCATATTCTGCTGGAAGTGACAGATCTGAGGAACAAGGTCTGGAAAACTAAAGGGCAACCTTCAGTTACACAACAAAGAAAAAGCATTATAAAAAGTTACAATTTAGTTCTTTTCATCCTTGATCTAATGTCAAAAATAAATAAATAAACAAGCATCTTCAACACACAGAAGTGTGAACTATTAGATTCCGTGCCAGAACAGCGTGTGTTCTACAGAGACTGGATGCTAAAGAAGTCTGAGCTCTGTAATTACAAACCATTTGTACATAGGATAAACTGTTATAAATAGCCCTTTTTAGTAATAAGAATCATGAGAAAGTCACTCTGTGGATGATTTCAAGTTCTCAAGGACATCACACTGTGACAACCTTGGACTCTTACAAAGTCCTAGAGCCAGCCCTTAAAACTCTGCTTAAGAGGTTCACAACCACTTAACCCCATTCTTACATATGACAATCTCTTGCCTATTAAGATGACAAAAAGGAGATATTTCTCATACAGTGTTTCCCTGGCAAGTGCCTTTCCAAGGGCTTTCCTTAACTGTTTTACATGTGATCCAAGACACCATCAATTTTAAGCCTCATCATTAAATTCTGTACTATAAGAAAAATGTTATGAATTAAAATAGTGTTTTTCTATCATCAATTTTAAGATGCATATTTCAGAGATATTAGAATTTGAAAAAATGTGCTTCTTACAAATCCAGCAAGAATTTTATAAGAAAGAAAGTCCAAGACCAACACTAATCCTTTTTATTTAACTTGATGAAGGATTAAGTATTACCTACAGAGTAGAAAACATGTTGAATAAAACTACAGCTCAGAAAATTTGCGTTTGGTTCCAGTTTTACCTTAAATCAATACAACTAAATAATTTTGAATAAATCACTTTACTGTCATTAAGGCTAACTATGGAACATACACCCAACAGAATTATTTTGAAAAATAAATGAATGTGACTGCACTGTATACATTATAAAATGTAAAAGTACAATTGTGATGTCAGATTTTTTTCATTATTATTAATGCCATACCTGAAGAATATAATAATATGTCAAAGTCTTGCTATGGCTGGTTTTAAAGTACTAAAAATTTAAATTCTGCCATTTTATCAATTAATCTTATCCTCAAAATTCATTTGAAGTGATAATTTAGCCTTAAATATCATTAAATGTTAAATTTAATAATAAATGTGAAGAATCAAATAATACTACAGATAATTACTAATATTATAGATTTCAACTGTATTATAGCAGAGTAGAAAATACTTTAATTATGGAAATTCTAAAGAGCAGATATGAGGGTTAATTATCTGTCACAGTCCTAATTCAAGTGCTCAGAAACTGGATGTCTTCCCTTTCAATATTATACTTAAAAAAATTTAAGTATTACATATTTTTTAAATGTTAGCTCTTCTATTCCTTTTAACATAATATAGTTTCGACGGTCTTTACTATTGGAAAAAGTGGTGTTTTTGATCAAAAATGCCTTGATACTTATGTATTTGGGGTATTTAACTCCTCCTATCAGGAAGAAACCACTCCTTAAGACTCTGAGCTTCCACTTCAGGGTGCACGGGTTCCATGCCTGGTTAGGGAACTAAGATCCCACATGCCACGTGGCACGGCCAAAAAAAAAAAAAAAAGAAGAAGAAGAAGAAACCACTAATTTAGACAACTTTAATTAAGGGAACTCATTGCTTCTGCAAATGGAAGTTTGAAATCTTTTCTTCATTTCAGACAAATAACAAAGTCAGCTAAATGTTTAGGCCCTACCAGCCCTCGTCTGCTATCCTTGTGAATGGAAGCTCTTGAAAGTGAGTTATCATTTCAATCAAATCCAAAAGCCAGGGAATCAAATCCTCTGTCCCATTTAAATATGTCCATCATCATGTGATTTATCTACCAAATTAAAATGATGCTCTAAGATTAACCAACATCACTAGATATAGAACTTAAATTAAGTGAGCTTTACATCATTAGGAGTAAGCAATATACGTGAATTTTAACCGACAACAATACTCACAAATTGTGTAAATTTAAGTATTTACCAGTATATTTTCCCCACAATGATTTCCACATTCAAATGTGCACAAATCTTAATAAAAATGTATACTGTTTTGGATGAAAGTCTACTCTGCTCAACAGTGAAGCAAACAATTTAAAAAATCATTTACAGGGCTTCCCTGGTGGCGCAGTGGTTGAGAGTCCGCCTACCGATGCAAGGGACACGGGTTCATGCCCCGGTCTGGGAAGATCCTACATGCCGCGGAGCGGCTGGGCCCGTGACCCATGGCCGCTGAGCCTGCGCGTCTGGAGCCTGTGCTCCGCAACGGCAGAGGCCACAACAGCGAGAGGCCCGCGTACCAACAACAACAAAAAAATCATTTATATTATTTCTAAACTAAAAGTGCAACTGCTGTATAATAACTGCCTCTATGTTTCAAATAAGAAATGCTTTTTAAAAGCTTGCTCTGAAGAATGGAAAAAATTATAAAGTAAAACTCAGCAATCATTTTTGTGAGGAATTCAATTATTACAGATCTAAATTATCAACCTGAATATAAGGGATGCAAATTGCTGCGCTAACAAGTGTTTAAAAAAAAAAAAAATCACTGAATAATAATGTGACACGAAATTAAGACTTTATCAAATAGTTTGTTTTCGTAGTATACCAATAACAAAACAATAGATTTAATAAACACGTACAGTTCCAGACAGGACATCATGGGGGCAACAATTCAGAAGGTGACTCTTGCATACTCTGTCATCACTGAATTTGATTCGTTGACGAGTAGTATCTCCTGTAATAGAGGAAAGTTAATAACATTCAAGGTTAGACAACTGGAAAATATTTATTTTCTGAGAGCCCTACCATCACTAGCTTTTTATGTGTGGCTATACACACACACATTTATAAATCAGCTCAAGAGGGGTTAGTTTTTATATAATATCCTACAGAAAAACTATTTTAGACAACATGCAGTTGCAGTATGTGTACTGCACATGTAATTCAAATAGTCAAAGTGGGAAAGCAATGCATTCTGTTAAACAGAGTACTTCAGAAAAGCATAGCATGTAGAGCAGGAATGGACCTTAAAGATTATCGAGTCCAACTCCTTCATACTGCAGATGAGGAAACTGAGGCCCCAAGAGGTTAAGTGACTTGCAGCAGACCCACTAGGAGAATTTCTACTGGTATACAATGTTCCCTACTTGACACTAAGCACTGATTTATATTTTAATTATTTACATTAATTGAAAAACATAAAAAGTAATCTTGCAAACATTGCATACACACTGCGAATCCCCACTGAACCCCAGACGCCATTTCTTCCACTATTTTGTTCCAGCTGAAGTGTCTCCCTTTTGCTGCTGGGAGGAGTTAGAGAGGGTAGAATAACGTGTTTAAGAGCGTACAAACCTGGAAGAAGGACTTACACACCAGTCAAACAAAGGCATACTGCCTAAATGAAATGTTAACTTTAATGCCTCCAAAGGTCCCACACCTCCAAGTTTTATGTAGTCTGTGCTATATATGGCCAAACCGGGTACATTTAAATTCATTCTGTCTTCATTTAACATAATACACCTCCTAAGCAACAGAAGCACCCAACCTAATCAAATATGCCTATCTACTCAAAACTTTAAAGAATCTAAGAAAAAGAAAGGTAACTATATTAACAAAATATAGATGTTAGTTACATTTTTTTTGCTTAGAATCTCTTTGGGGGGTGGGGGGACTCTTAAGGACATTTCCTCTAAGTAAAATGATAAGCCCTAGAAAATGAACGTGTTTTATTTTTAGCCTTAAACTGGTATCGTCATTGATGAATGAAAACCTACTGGTGAATTACTGAAGCGAGAACTGTTGGTACCAAAATAGACTTTAAACACCACTGAACTAAAAACTTTCATCTAGGAAGTGATTCAATTATCTAAATTAATTTGTTTTTCACATGTGAATAACAAAAAAGGTTAAAACTTTACCCCTTTCACATGGTCTTATTTTGAAGAGCTTAACTCAAAGTCAACTAAATACTATCATTTTTAGGCGGGGTAAGATTTTGTTCAAATTGTTTTAATTTGGTTAAAAAGACTTAAAGAACATATTCATTTACAACCAGGTTTATAAAATTTGAAGAATAGTAATTTATAGCTAAAATGATAGCTTCAGAGCAGTTCAACAATAGGTTTTCTAGAGGCTAGTCTCTAGTTAAAGTAGGTTATTTTTGACACCACAATTTGGAATAATTAATTTAGTGTTCACGCCTGCTACTATAATAAAGGTTATTTTGATGGTCCTTTTTTCCTTTTAAACACAACTGCTTTTGTTCCACATTCATTAACACATCTGAAAAGTTAGTGATAACTCACGGCTCGGCGAATGCGGGGCCTTTCTGACACTCCCTTGCAGACTGAAGTAGGCAGGCATAGATACATTGAACCTTTACAAATAAAACAAGGGGCCAGATTGTTCAGTCTGTATAGAATAGACTCTGCCAGCAATTTCAATATAGCATCTAGAAGTACATGTTGACTGTAAAGATTCTTGTATATGAAAACAAAAGTGAACAAAATCAGGGTTTTTTGTTTTGTTTTGTTTTGTTCTAAAATATTGACTTAACAAGTGTAACCCTAGAGAAGAATATGACTGATCACAGGTAAAAGTCCAAGGCTGGAGCTCTGTAAAGTGGTCCTTGGGCAAACTGGGGTTTTGAAAAATGTTTTTTTATAAAGTATATTTCATCAAGACTTTGGTGAGGGCCTTAAGCTCATGTCAGAATGGTACTCTGATGAGCTCACACCAGAATGGCAATGCTTTATTAGAGGCTTTTTGCTTTCTCACATGTACCCAAATTATGCTAAGAAATTTAAAGATAATACAAATTTTTGAAGAAAAAAAAACTTACGTATCTAGAAGTCTCCCTGCTACAAGTTTCTAAGTTTTTCAGTAATGCAACAGCAGTATTGTTTCAGTGCTTTGTCAAACTAATGGCTCAAGAATATGACAAGCCAGGCCTTCGACTAAAATCAAGATTCTCTGAAGTTTTACTAGTCAAACATTTCCTCTGAAATCACGACATAAATCTAACATTAAGACATATGTGCCTTGAAGACACTGCTATCAGATAAAATGAGAACAATTCCAAATATGAATTAAGCAAAATCATCCCTCAAGACCTTTAAGTGTCAGTTTCTATAAATGCCAAAAAGTAATTTTAAATAACTCCTCACTACATACGAATAGTTGCTCTATAAACATTTGATAACTGCAGCAAACACAATAAATACAGCTATCAAATATCAGCCTGTACAGGACAGAAATCTTTGTAACAATGAAATAATAAAATTCCTAATAATTTGAGATACAGAAATACCCTGAGAGGTACTAGCAACTGAATATGTTTATTGATATTTTTTAAATTTTACTTGAGAGACTTTAAGGTTAACATTTTAAAATAATTTGACTATATTACCATACAGTATTTAATAAATGTATTTTATTTGGGCTTAAGCCATGAAAGTATAATCTGGCTAAACCAACAAAGAATTTTAAAATAAAAATACTAGTAATATAAAATGTCAATATATCTGGCCCAAACCATGTTTTTCAAAAGAAACTAGGTAAAACAGCACCCACTAAAAAACAAAGGAGGGGGGAGAGGGAAACTATAATTAATAAGGAACAAATATGAACCAAATCTCCTTATAATACAAGGAATTACTTCATTAATTCAATGTACTTTATCTTTGGGTTTTCTGGGTATATATTCATTATAAAAATAACCTAAGTTAAAAGAACAATTGCTCTGTTACACTAATATTGGATCCAAATAATAGAATCAAGCCCAATACTGAACATATCCTCTGTGCTAGGCAATGGGATTACAAAGAGGCATTTAAGACAAGCTCTCTACCCTCAAGGAGCCCCTCATTTTCCTAGAGAAACAGGATATTTAAATGCAGTAACAAGTAACGCAAAAGGAAGCATGATCCAAGTGCCAGATGAATGTTTGTAATGGATGAAATACTACCAAATAGTAGTACTTCAGGAATTCTAAGACTAGAATGACCACCAAGGACTGAAGAGGTTAGAGAAGGCTTCATGCAATGAGTAGAAGCCATTATTTGAAGGAAAGACAGGACTTAGACCAAAGGAAAGGGGAAAGAAGAGCATTCCAAACTGGCGGTAATACCTTTGACAAAGCTTATAGAGGCAGGAAGGTTTGGGAAACAATAAGTAAGTCGTATCTGGCTTTGGCAAATGGCTTCATGTAGGGGAATAGCAAAGCTGGGGCAAGAATAGTATTTTTAGGGTAAAATCTGATTTAATTTTTTCTGCACCCAGATTTTAAATGTGTAAACAAAGAAAAAAGTTTAAAAATAATGGGGCGGAGGTTAGACCAAGTTATTTGAGTTCTCAACAACAAAATGCCCTCTCCGTAAAAACATGGCAGGCTCTCTTCTCTGTGACCTCCGTAATACTAATTAATTAGGCTTTGTACATAACTATAATGATGAGATTTGAGATTAAAAACTTGATTTAGAACTTTGAAAGGAAAAGTGTTCTTCATCTGAATGGAAGCATCAAAATTTCTATTAATGTTTTTTCTACCAAGCAACTACCTTCAGAGTAACAACTCTCTTAACCTCTGTTGTTCAACCTCTTCATGAGTTTCATGAATCATAACCTATATTTGAGAACACCTGAGTCATAGGTATACAATAAAAACTAGCATAAATATTATTCCTCTCAAGGTCTTTCAGTCACGTTAACAGAGCATGAGGTGCTACTGAGGCAGTTTTACTCAGGGAATATGGACAGCCCACTCTAAAAAGAAGGCTTCTGTCCAAACTACTCAAATATTGCTGTTCTCAAAATCCCCTTCAATCTGTAGGGAGGGAAAGATAAACCCACTGTAAATCCCAACACTGCCATTTTATGGTCCTGCCCTTTCTGAAACAGACTTAAACTGTAGTAGCAACACTTAAAAATCTTAGCCTAGATGGTATCTGACATCATTTTACATGGTGCATGCTATTTTCCCAATATCCACCCCCTCCCTTCCAGCGCCAACCACCCTCTCCCACCCATACAAACAATAAATCAAATCAACTTTCATAGATTTAGGTGCTATTTTAAAAACATCAAAATTTTACTTTACCCATTCTCTCCGATGCTCCCTGTATTTTTTTAAGCTGTGAGTGGATGACCATGCTATGTGATCAACAACTGTGAAGGCTAAGCAAAAGTGAACTGAGTTTAGTATTGTAATTTCAAAAGAACCTTAAACTTTGTAATATTTGACATATATAATGGTATGCAGAATCCTTATTTTACCGCATTTTATCAGGCATTAATGGCAAGCAATTTATAAAAACAACTAGTATTTCTTTTGTACAGAATCAGCTAAGAGCTTAGCTTAGAGAAAACAGAGAAGAGAAAACTCAACAGCACACAAAGCAAATGGAAGCATCCTAGTTTATAAATGGGGCCAGAAGAGGAAAAGCTCTCCCACATTCTCCAATGTGACAACCAAAGCCCTCCCCACAGGCATACTTGTTAGGGGCCACGTGTCACTGTTGGCTTGGGACAGGGCAGGCACATTCCCTCTGAAATAAATTCCATACCCTCTCAGTGAAAGGAAAGCCAGAGCTAGAAAGAGAGGTGAATAAGCCTAAAGCTTCTCATTTCCCTGTGCCCTCAAATCTTCAAATGTTCCACCTTCTTATTACCTACAACATAAGCTAGGACTCCACATAATAATGTGGGAACTATATAAAGACCAATTTCTAGTCTAGTAACAGAGCAGGAAGAGACCTGTCCTGTACAGAAAACACATGTCTTCATATGGACAAGTAAACCCCTATGTCTTCACGTGGAACCAAGATAAAAGCTACTGCTTCACTGTAACTATTATAGCAAAGAACAAATTCGATCATTTTTACACACTCCTCCAATAGTCTCACCAAATCCACTAACATCTCCCACCTACCTTTGTTGTTCCTTTAGAATTTAGCCTAAAGCTCACCTATAAGAACCCTTTTATAATAACCTTAAAAGAAAAAACTCTTATTACTCCATGTTACCTTGTTAATAAATACAGTTTAATTCATTGTATATTTATATAGTACAAAGTATAGGGTTTATTTTATGAAAAGATTCACTACCATGTCTTAACATTATATGATTACTGATGCTTTGGAAACATTTAATAGGACTCGTTACATGTCAAACTTTTCAGGAATACATTTATTACAAAAGGAAAGAAAAAATACTCAGCCAAAGATGGCAGCGGGAAAAACTAATTAAGGCATTCTCCCTTCCAAATGTAATATCAAGTCATTCTTTCTAACAGAACTTATAAAATCATACTGAGTATTAGTAGAGGCTTTCCTTTCCCCCAGAAAATGCAAAAAATAAGGGTACTGAAAGGCCATCCCTCTTAATTCTTTCATATGGTCCTACAGGTTTATCATTACAAATAGGTACCAATATCACCCCCACCATAATCACCATGACAAGCCCGACATTTTAAAAATGCAATGCCCACTGCAGAAGAAATTTCCAAAACAAGTTCATTCTTGCTGAATATGACCAAAGATTAATAATGCTAAAATAATTTTTTAAATCTATCAGCCTACTTGTCTATGAAAATCCATATAAAAAAATTATAAGGAATGAGACTGGGAAACAGCCTTGGTAACAGGACGAAAAGCTCAGGGTCTTTAAGAGCTAACAGAATGGTGAAGGAAATGTGCAGAAAGAAATACTGAAGTAGCTACATTCCAAGGGCTCTATTCCACCCCTGCCACAACCCTATCTTCCCTCATTATACAAGCACAGAATCTTGGTCACTGGCAGGGCTCAACGCCATCACATTTCTTCCAGGGGGATACATGCTATAGGAGATCAACATATTCCTCCTCTTAGATTTAAGACACACGTTAGAAAAGCCTGAATAAACAGTTACCCACAAATTTAGTCCTAAAAGTGGATTATATACAATTTGTTTTATGGTATATGTCATAAAGGGAAGTCAGTCATTAAAAAGTTGCAGCCTGCTAAATTTCATATTTTGATACTTACTTGCAGAACTGCAATTCTGATACAATAATACTCCTACTCTGGATATCTGGTGCCTTCTATCATCCAGAACTTTTTATACACAAAATTAGAAGTAACGAAAGCTCTCTCTGGCTATGAGGAAATAGCTGAAAAGAACCAAAGAAAAAGTAATTGGCTGATTTGTCTATTAGAGACAAGTTCTCCATAGTTGGTGATAGCTATAAACGCTAAGCAGAGCCTCCCCAAATCTAAAACTAATGAAGAAATAAAAAGGATAAATAAGAATATCAAAGGACAGAGGAAACAGACAACTCAATGATAAAGGAAGTTAAAATGAAAAACAGAGATTACCATGAAGGAGACTGAGCCTTACAACTATTGAAACAACAGAGCAGGAAAACCATGGAAAACCGTGACATAGTCACAAGAATTGCCTTTGGGGGAAAGGACTGAAACTGTGAAGGAGAACATGAGCGACTTCATTTGTAACACTTTACTTAATGAACAAATAACACTTGTTCTCCTATAGGTGTTTGGTGGTCTTTTATGTTTTTTAGAACTTTTTTCAAAATTAGACACCTATATGCAATCAGTATCACAGAATTTATCACTTAAAAATAAACGTAACTGTTCATGTGCAATCTTCACGCCCTACTGGACTTTCAGTCCCTCGAGAATTAGAGTCCTATGTCACTACTTTATTGCAGAGTCAAACGACAACAGAAGCAAGTACGTCCATAATCTCTAAGAAAAAGAAAGCAAGAAAAAAAGTGAAGCAACTCAACAACCTAGGGATATTCAGGTTCTAGTCCTATCAATTACTACACCCTAAAACACATCGGCCAGTATCAGAACACCATGTCTGGGGAAGTATTCCCTCTAATACTATGAGGCAAATTAAATCATTTGATTTATTTTCATACCAGAATTTCTCAAAATTCTAAAATCTGAGGTGAATCAACTGTTTTTCTAGTAAGCATGCCTTGCTGGTTCCGGTCCATAATGCAGAATCACAGCACTTCCCCCCAGTTTCTAGTCCAGGGGTTTTCTTTGATAATCAGCTTTTCTCACAGCCAGCACCTTTCACAATCCCACTGTGGAAGAAGTTGGTGAAATCCTGCAGAATTGCTGACCACCATGGACCAAAACATTAATGGAAAGGTAAGATGAAGCTAAATACGTAATTTCATCCCAGAAGTCTAGATGGACCTCTCTGGGGACTTCTATATCTCTCCATCCCATGGGTGTGTATTTCTGTCTATTTCTAAGGAAAAGTCATTTCTACCCAGTGGCTTAGGTATATACAGTTCAAGCAGCTTTCCTTCCGTATGAGCAACTAATACAGTATTTCCTAAAGTACAGGATTTGGACAAAAAATAATTTTAGATGTTGTATGATTTCACCAACATGACATTTTAAACACCACTCAATCACTAGTGATTATTTATCATGATTAAGGCAAGAAAAAAGTTTCCACTTGGTGCTTAGTACGTACTTAATACAGCTAATGAGTTCTAATTTTTAGCATAGGGTAAGTGACAACAGACTCTAGTTATCTCATAACACCATGTTGTTTTCATTGTATTTATTTTTCTGGTGACATAAACTTTCATTTTAAAATTAGCTTAAATTTTCAGAAAGTGAGTTGACATAAAAAATTAAACAAAAAGAAAACAGGGTAAAAAATAGTACAGGTGATATATGTGATTTACATTTGGGAAACATTTATCCAGAACAGAGTTTCTCAAACTTTTAATGTGCATCAGAGTCACATGAAAGGCTTCTTAAAACACAAATTGCTGGCCCCCATCCCCAGAACTTCTGATTTGGTAGGCCTGGGGTGGTACGTCCAAGAATATGTGTTTCTAACAAGTTTCCAGGTGATGCTAAGGTTGATGATCTGGGCACCACATTTTTGATAAACACTGATCTAGAACAATGGTCAAAAAGCTTTTTCTTAAAGGGCCAGATAGCAAATATTTTAAGCTTACCAGCTATATATCTCTGTTGCAACTACCCAACTCTGCTGTTGTAAGGCAAAGCAGCTACAGACAATATATACACAAATGGGCATGATTGTGTTCCAACAAAACTTTATTTACAAAAAGCAGGTGGGCCATAGCGCCAACCCTGATCTAAAACACACCCTCAAGTAACTGAAAAGGGTATATGGTATATCATAGTAGTAGGACAAAATATAGAAGCAGCTGAACAGCAAGGTGTATATATACTGTAGATACTATCCAATAAATATCCAACCTATTCTACTGAAAAGCAAAGCTTTGGAGAATTTAACTCTGAAAGAGAAAACTGATGTCGGCAGAAACCTGAGGTCTCAAGAAAATAAAAACAATTTACCATGCATTCAGGAGACATGACAAAAGATTCAGCAAGGGCAGCTGATTAAATTCTTTTCATGTTGAATCACAGAGGCCAACATCATTGCACATGGTTCACAACTAAATTAGAACATAAGGATCAGGATCTAGTAAGAGTATTTTAAGAAAAAAGTTTTGAAGACTCCTTTCTCTAGGCCATGTTAAATAGAAAAATATAACATTTATTCAGCTGATTGAGTTACATGTTACTTTCTAATGGCTTTGACTTTTCAGTCATAAGTTACTCAGTTAAAACAAAAACACTAAGCTGTAGCCAATTTCAGAGTTTTTACAAACTACTTTTCTCTCTATCCTCAGTAATCTTACAAAACTGATTAACTGATCTATTTTGGCCTTGCCTTCTAATTTCTATCCCAGCAGCTGCTAGTGTATGAGATCTTAAACTGAAAAGGAATAGAATGACTTTTTTGCAGGTGCTGAATCCGTAAGATTCCTGTCATAAACTTACCCTCCCTCCCACTCCCTCATTCTTTCTCCCCAAAATGTTCTAACTTTCCTCATCTTCACAGTCTACAACTTCTCAGTAGACTGACTATTAAGTTGGGTATACAATCAATTATGTGTCCTCAATGAATATACTAACATTTCAAGCACCTTTCTGGAACTCCATTCTTGAGGAGTACCTGCTTCATTTATCTAGTCTTGGCCACACTTACTGTTTTAAGCCCTCTGCCTATCTTTGCAACCCCAAACTTGCCTGCACCATTAGGAACATCAAGCTTTAATGTTGATATGAACCACCTGGTACTGAAACCCTCACTAAACCTCACCCCCATCCATGAACCTACTTGCCCTTGACTTCTTGCTACCCATCTTGAACATGTAGCTCACTACCATTTATCCTTATATGACATCTACCCCAAACCAAATCAAAGTATTTACTTGCTGCTTATAAAGCTTATGGACTGACAGACAAAATGATTTTTCTTTGCTTTTATTTTTTTACCCGAAGCAAAAGAAATGTCTTAGAAGCATAGATTTACTTGAGGAGAGCTAAACAACTGTAGAGAATCCAAGAACAATGCAGAGTTGTAAGAGGTGATATTATTATCACCTGGGCTGTTCTGTAGACAAATAGCTTTCAGAGTTCAAAGTGAGTTAAAGTTTTTTTAAATGGATTCACTATGTGGGTGTTAACAGAGTTTTCAGTGTTTTGGTATGCCTGGACTTCCGATAAAATCAAATATTTACTAAAACTCTGTTTAAGTTTACGTTTAACTACTTAACCTTATGTTTGCTAAAATTTCTTATAATGTTAAAGAATTTACAAGCTCTAGAGTTAGATATAGCCCATAATTATTTAAAAAAATGTATATTTGCACATTAAAGGCTATGCCTCCTTCACTTAAAATGAACAATCCAAGTGGAATAGAAGAATGACTTACAACTGACCAAGAAATAAATGATTCATTATGTTAATGAGAGAAAAAGAAAAGAAAATGCTCTCAGTGTTGATGACAAGTCAAGGAACACAGATTACAGTAAAGATGATTTTACGAAAAAAATCCACTGAAGAAAACGCTACTTCAATCGTTGATTCAATAATTTATTTTGCAGAAAGCCAGCGAGGTCATACTGTCCTATAGGTTCAACAGTTACATATCACTAAACTAGGTACTAGGTACAAGTAAATGATTTTCTGAACTGTATTTTCCTGGGTATCTCCTAGGATGCATATCCTTTTAATTTTACATCCCATAAACTTCAACTACCATATATGTACGTAATCAGCAAAAATATTAAATTATGACTAATGTACTCTCTTAACTGAGCAAGAACATCATATGGTCAGAAGGATTACCATCAAAAACAGCTAAAATTATCTGAAAGCTTCAACTTCCGCTAACCATTCCCTAACCATAACGGACAACTAACTATGCTATAAAATTCTAATCTATAATCTGAATGCCATTAGTCTACTGGTTGTTTTTGAGGGCAGATGCCATTTCTGGCCTGGTGTAACCTTTTACGAGATGGTCTCTGTTCCCATTTAAGGGTTATAAGCAATTAAGAGGTATTTAATCCCCAAAACTACCTTCTGTAACTTCTTTAGTTGCTAAACTTAGGATATAATCTAAATTCACACCCTCAATTTTGTTTAATTCCTATCCCTGGAACCTTGCAAGGCCTTTCTGGGGTCAGGGCCAGAGACTTCTCATAACTAAACTGCACTTGTTGGCAGAAGGGCTTTAGCTAAGGGACATCCTTCCAATTAAACCAACCCAACAAAAGTAACTACAGTCTGTGTGAGGACACTAGGTTCCTCCAACCATCACACAGACAATTCAGCTGAACTGCTGCTTGACTTCTCCTGTGCTGCTCCTCCCTGCTTTCAAATGGAGTATGTTCGGGGAAGACAACTTGCCCCTCTCCCTTCTATTAATGCTAACAACTAAAACAAAGGTAATTATAAAATTTAATGTATCTTAAACTTCAGACAAAATAAGATACTAATTTATATCTAGTTACGGTTCCTCCCTTTTAAAAAACTTAAAATATACTTATTTTTCAACATTTTTGAGGATAACATAGGAAATTACTTGGCTTCTCATTTAACAAATTATAGATTTAACTTGAGGCAAAAAAGGTTAAGTGACTTACCCAAAGTTACAATTAGAGGTACAGCTGGGGCTAGAAACCAGGTCTCCTGAGTCTCAGCCCAGTGCTCTTTTCCTTAGCCCATGATGCCTTATCAGAAAAATCCAAATACAGTCAGACCCCCAGTTACATGGGTATGAGTTACACTGATTCACATATACAAACTTTATATAGTGTGACCAATGTTTCAACTCACGCGGTACCCTGCTTCCATTTATGCAGTATGCCAGGCATCGGCACGATTTTCAGTGGCACACAGGCGGTTGCCACCACCAGGGCCCTAGGCAAAATTGCAAAGAAGGCAAAGTTTGTCTTTGGCCCTCCCACCTCCCTTATGCATTCCTCTCCCACCTCCTGGTCATCCCCCTGCCCAGCCTCCCAGCACCATCATGCTGCCCTCTGGTTGTCCAAAGCCTCCCACTTCCACCACTCACCCAGGACTGTCCTTTCTGGGAGTGCCCAGGGATCCAAAATTACCTCTCCATTTCCCTACTAAAACTCCTATTTCTGAGAATTTCAGTAAAGTTTAGGTAATCTACATGATTAACCAATTTAAGTAATTCAAAGTAAGTTACATTTAACAGACTTAAATCTCCAAGGAGTTTAAAAAGAAACTAATTAAAAATTCTAATTTGGGGGAGGGGAAGAGGAAATAAATCTTTCATTAGGGGGGCAAAGAAGGTAAAAGAGAAAGTACTCTCGGCCTCCTGTGCCACTTCAGATTCCCTCACAGACAGGACACTAAGAGTTGAGGGGGTGGTTACTGCCACCCTGACAAAATGAGTGGTTGCTTTATAGTCAGTCTCTGGGATTCAAAAAAAAAAAAAAATTGGACACAGCTGCTTTGAATACCCTCCTACCTACCTTTTCCATCTCTCTCCCACCTCTTGGATCCCCATTTCCACCTCTTAGTACCAAAGACACCCAACAGCATTCCCTGTAAGCTGTTCCTGTGTCCAATACAAAGCTTCCCATTATATGGTTTCAAATTACATGAGTTATTCAGGAAGGTATCCACGTCCCCCTATCCCTGGATAACTTCAAGTTGACTGTATGCTAAAAAAAAAAGTCCTAATTATTTAAAGGTCCTGAATCATAAGATGAAGTATGTAAACTCATTAACTATCTGGTAAGAAGGAAAAGAATACTCTGATTCTTGTCTTATATACATAAAAGAACTAATTTGGGTATCTAAAAAAAATTCAATTCTTTTCCTTGAAAGTAGTATGTTTCTTACTTCTGGCCCAACACAGCAGTGAAAATCCAGTCATTTCAGCTAAATAATATCGTGGACTTGTAAACATGGGTTCATTGGTAAATCCTCTTAGTCTGGAGGCAAAAAAAAAAAAAAAAAAAATCCAGTAACAGACACATAAAAATATAAATTTATTTGTATACAAAGCAGAGTGGATTTTTAAGAAACCCAAGTGTCTGCTAATTACACAAATAGAAAAAATATATATATGTACGTATATGCGTGTATGTGTGTGTGTATATATATATATATATATATATACACATACACATATATATACACACACACACATTTTAATTCAGCTTTGCAATATTAGATTGGCTGCCTAGTTTGGAAATTTATCAGGTGATAGTAGTTACTCTGATCCAACTACCCTCCCAGTAAAATTAGGAAATTCAATCCATGCAGAAGGTACCCAAAATGGTACCCATCTAGGATTAAAAGGATCATGTAAAGTATGTCTTAAATGAAATGATTTCTATAATTTTACTACAAAGATTATTCTGTTAGCTAAGATTCTGGATTAAGTCCCTTCTCAATACCATGTTATAAAAAACCATTCTTATCTAAAAGTGAAAAATGGTAACTGATAAGTTTCTCCAGTGGCATTTTTAATTAACGTTAACTTTCAAGGCTTTACTACACAAATGAAATTCATTTCCTTCCCAATCCTGCCTCCTCTCTACACAACCACAAGTAGGTTTGCGATCTACACCTATTTTTCTATACGTTCTACGAAAATAAGTTCCAAATGTGGGTATTTATTACAACTGAACTAGGAACACTGAAAAACCATGCAAAGTATACACTGCTAAAACATTTGAATTCGATAAAATGTTTTACTCACATATTTTGCTGCAAAGCATTCAAGGAAATTATAATAGCGACTGCTAAAAAGTTGAGTGTGCCTTTTCTCTTACATCAAACAATTTAAATAACTTGTCAAAAAAAAGCATTTCTTTAATGGCTAAGAAACTATTTGCCTGAACAAGCAACATACAAAAATGAGCAAGTATTGGCTTTGTCTTTAAGAGAAAAAGTAGTGAACTAGACCCTTCCTCCATATTAGCATGGATTTGAGTCGAATATCAAAGAGTACATTACTAATTATCACCACCAAAAAAGCATCAGCATTTCATCTTATCTAGAAATTCTCTATGACAAAAAGCTATCCAGCCATTAGTGGTTTTCTATACAAGCTCTAACCTAAGCGCCTAAAAGGATCGTTGTTTCCCCTCAATTCTACTTCACTGGGCACCACATTTTCAAAATGGTTCTATTCGGGGCACAAGCAAGGTTTGTCAATATTTACTGAACAAAGCCTCTATTAAATTGTCTAACAAAATGGAGGTCTCACGGAAAAAAACAGGCCGTAACATCCTTCTTTTCACAAAATGGGCCAAACACACCCGCTTCAAGAAACCATGGTTTGGGTCAGATTTTCCCATAAGAATGGTTGTTTCATCCCTGGGACTGGATTCCTAGTAAAGGTTTTCTCCGGACCCAGGTAAGGGGGTGGTTGATGGGGGCCAGTTCTCCCTGGATACTCTGGAAGGCGGCGACGAGGACTGATCCCAAAGCTCTGGGTTAAGGAATTAGTTCAGGGGGCGGAGGCTTTAGCGGTCCGCAGGTACCTAATCAGCGACAAAACAGGCCGCCCGCCTACGCAAAAGAGACGTGGGCTCTCCCGTCCCAGCCAAGTCAACACTCAAGGCTCAAACTCTCCTTTCGGCCTCCAGGCCCCGCCTGACCCCATTGGCAGCAGTTCCCGCCAATCCGCTCGGTCGCCGCCCCCCAGGCCCGCCTGCCCAGCCCTGATTGGATGGGACGGGAGCTGGGACCTCGTGTTACCAATCTAGGAGCCCCTTACTCAGCCACACACACAAGCCCAGGTGCGCCCGCGGAGACCCTTCCCTCGCCTTCCCCATCCCTTCCCCCACCCCCAGGGCACTGGCAGAGACTTACCGTCCCGTGAGGTGCCCATCAACTGGTCCAGCATCGCGCGCATCTGGGCCTGCGCCGACATGGCGGCGGCGTAGCGGGCGGACGGACGGGGGTGGGGCGCAGACCGGGCCCTCTCGGGCGGGGGGACAAGGGGAAGGGGTGGGGGAAGGTGAGACGCTGTCTCGGTTGCCGCCGCTGCCTCGAGGCGTGCGGAAAAGGGAGCTGGAGGGGTTGCAGGAGAGTCCGGGCTGCGCTCCTCACGACGACGCGTACGCGGAAGGCAGCAGCCCCCGAAAGCGACCCTCGTTCCCTCACTCTCCGTCGGGTTCCTGGGACAGAAGCAATACCGGCTAACCAAGCTCTCGTCTCCAACACTGCCACCCGCCAGAAGACGTCAACCCCCCCTTCAAGCTCTGACGCCGCTCGCCGCCACCGTCGCCGCGACGTGAGCGCGCACGCTCCTCGCGCTTAGTCGTTTCCCGCGGGGGCTCCACCAACTAGCGTCCAACTGTATTTGCTCCGCCCGCCCCGTGCGGGAGGGGTTCCACCCTAACGGCTCTCGGGCGCGTGCACGCGGGCCTCTCCCGCCCCAGCCCTCCAGATCTCGCGAGACTCTGGTGCCTCAACGGACCCTAGAGCTGGATCCGCCCCGGGCGCGAAAACGCTCCAGGCTGCAGGTCTGCTAGGGCAGTGTTGCACGCTGTGCTGGCGAACCAGCCCAAGCTAGCTAGTGTACCAGAGGGTTAGCCCGAGTCTAAAGTAAGTAGAGACCGTACCCGTCGTTTCGACGGAGGTTAGCAGTCTTAGGAGCTAATCCGGGCGTATTCCTGACGAATATTCATTGACCGATTAACTCGTTTTCAAGGGCCCACCTGAAAATCGTGTAGCCTCGACTCCTTTCTCACTGCTGCCCGACCCTCTACAGAAGGAGCCCTGGATATCTGACAGCTGGGTCATCTTCCTTAATCTATGCAAGGAGGCTTTAAGCACCCCCAACTGGAATAAATCAGGTTCAGGAAATAACGCCTGAAATTACTGCACTACGAAACAGGCCACCTACCCCATTCGGATTTGTCATCGTTACTTATATATATAGCAGGAAGCTGTTAGTCTAAATTAGAAGCTATAAAAGTTAAGCAGTATTCTAACAAAGGAAAGGAGGTCATCTTGTAGAGAATTTTTTTCCTGCTTGAGAGCTAAATTTGAAGGATAAGGCCTTTTCAGTGTATCAGCAGCCCTGACAACAGAAAAGCAAGCCTGTGGGTTCTTAGCTTGCCATCACCCTGCATTCCAGATGTAGGTCGACCGATTACTAACTGTGGGGACATGCAGCGATTTATTTCTTAATCTCATGTCTAATGAAGATACATACCTTATAGCACTGTTGTGAGGACTAAATGAGCTAGCAGAAAATCCTAGCCCAGAGCCTTGCCCTGAGGTTTTAACTTTTTTTTTGTAAAATATTAATTCCTTAAGATGAGACATAGGTACTTTGCAAGGAAATAATGGTAAACTTTTTTGTTTCATTAAGATTTTATATACATTGTCTTGGAACTTATAATTTAATATCAACATCAGTAAAAAATTTACGTAAAATAACAATCATAGTACCAAGATCCTTTTTTTCTTTTTGGCTGCACTGCGCTGTTTGAGGGATCTTAGTTCCCTGGCCAGGGATGGCACCTGTGCCCTGCCAGTGAAAGCACCAAGTCCTAACCACTGGACCACCAGGGAATTCCCCCAAGATCCCTTTAAATGCATACTGGGCCAACAAAAATCTTAGAATCATCCTAGTGTTTAGTAACTGACCAGATAGTTTCCCACCAGTTATTCAGAGAACTGAAAATTCAAACAACTCCAATACTTGGAATATCATCCTTTGAAAACTACTTACAATAAAAGAAAAATTTACAAATTAATATGTCTGAGAGGAATGCCCTATTACATATACAATACCCTTAGGAGGAAAATACACTAAAATGTTGAAATGTTATGTGTCAGTGAAGAGATTTTAGTTCTTGTCCCTCTCTTACTTTCTACCTTTCTGGTTGCTTACATTTTAGATGTATCTCTTATTTTAAAACAACCGGTTTTTTCCAATAGTCTGATATTCACTGTCTTTTAATTGAAGCATTTAATCATTCATATTCATGTAATTACACATGTGCTTGAGTTTAAAGCTCTTATTTTGTCTATTTGTCTCACCTGTTTTATGTTTAATTTTCTCTCCTTTCTTGTCTGCCTTTTAATCATTCCATTTTTTCCCCTTCTAGTAGTTTGACAATTTTAGTCTGTTTTTATTCTTTTAGCAGTTACCCTAGAAGTTATAAGGGGCGTTTTTAATGTATCAAAGTCTTTACACTTCCCCCAGAGAGATAATACAGAGAACCTAGAAAACTAACTCCATTTAACCTCTTCCCAAGATACATGCTCTTGTTAAGCATGTGTTTTAGTTCTTTACTGTTTTGTTTTTTTGGCCGCACCCCGCAGCTTGTGGGATCTTAGTTCCCCAACTATGGATGGAACTCAGGCCCACGGCAGTGAAAGTGCAGAGTCCTAACCATTGGACCGCCAGGGAATTCCCAGTTCTTTATGTTTTTTAAAACCAAGTTTCATATAATCGATGTTTGTTTATTTACCACTCTGCTTTCTTTCTGGAATCTCTGCCTTTCCATCTGGGGTCATTTCCCTTGTGTCTGATGTTTAAACTTTAGAACAGGAGTCAGCAATATACAATTGACCCATCAAATCCAGCCCATTGCCAATTTTTGTGAATAGTTTCATTGGAATACCACCCGGCTTACTGATTTGTTATTGTCTGTGGTTTTTTTGCGCTACAACAGCAAAGTTGAGTGGTTGTGACAGATACCATACCCTATGGCCTGCAAGACTGAAATATTTACTATCTAGCTTTTTAGGGAAGTTTGCCTACCCTGCCTCAGGGTTTGCTTTAGTTGGCCTGCTGGTAAGGAACTCTTCCATTGTTGTTGATCTGAAAAGACCTTTATTTTGCCTTTCTCAATTCTAGATGGATATTCTAGGTTGGAAGTTATTTTCTTTCAGCACGTAGATTCTATCATTCTGCAGCCTTCGTTGCTCCTGGGAAGTCAGTCCTCAGTCTGTCACTCCTTTGAAGACAGCTGGCTGCTTTCAAATTTTGTTCTTTTTGCCTGTGGTTTTCTGCAACTTACTATGATGTATCTGGGTGTGGATTTATTTTTATTTATTCTGCTTGAGATTCATTGAGCTTTTAGAATCTGTGAACTGACATCTATCAATTCCAGGAAATTTTTAGCTATTCTCAAATACTGTCATTCATCAACTTCTGGACCTCCAAATAAAGTTTTCACTGTTTCCTCTATGTCTCTTTACTCTCTTCACATTTTCCACCTTGTCTTGCCAAGCTACCTTCTTGATGCTTTTTTCTGACAAATTTTATAGTTCACACTAATCTCCCTTCCAGTGTGTCTAGTCTGTTGTTAAACCCATCCATTAAATTCTTTAGTTTTTCAGTTCTAGAATTTTTATTTGGTTTTTCAAATCTAAGTCATTTTTTATAGTTTCTGGTTCCTTGATGAAATTCCCAAGGTTGGCTGTTCTTTGACCCTAGTGATCATAATTGTTTTGTAATCTGAGTTTGCTAATTATAATATCTGATGTTTTCTGTGTTTCTGTTTCTGTTGTCTATTTCCTGGTTTTCACTTATTGGGTCTTGTTTTCTTCTGTGTCTAGTTATCTTTGTGTGCTGAACATGTATATGAAAAACTATGTGTAGGCATAATATAAGCCCTAAGTAGGATATAATGCTATCTTTCTCCAGAGAGGATTTTTATTTTTCTCTGATAGTAACTTGAAGTACTTGTCAAGGATCACCGTGATACAAATTCAATGCTTTAATTTCCCTTGGCACCAAAAATGGCAAAAATATGGTCTGAAAGCCTGGCAAGGGCTTTTTTTATTTCCAGTTCAAACTTGAGGGTGAACTCCAGGGTCCTAGTTTAAAGTGAGTGTGAGTTTATTAGAGTGCCCACCTTGGTGGGCCCTGGACTTTGTCTTTTGCCTCACTAGCCCTATAATCCCACCAAAAATACAGGTCAGTTTCAATACTGAAGCTATTGCTACTAAACTGGCAAATGCCCTGAAGCCAAAAATGTGCCTTTGTGTGCTGCACTTACTTTTCTTGGTTCTTGTGTTCTAAGATTTGGCCTAGTATTTCCCTACTTATCTTAATAGCTCTTTAATGATTTTAAGAATTAAAAAAAAAATTTCATCCACGTTTTTTAGCTGTCTTCAACAGAAGGGTTAATCCAAATTACCTAGACTATCATTAACAGAAGTTTGTTCTCTTTGTTTGTAAACTTTTTTTAATTTTTAAAATTTAGTAACTCTTATCTGAAAAAACAAAAACCTCTGTGAATATGTCTTTGTGTACATTCTAGCAATGATATCCATTCCTTCAGGAATAAGGTCTCATAAGGAAACAGGAACTTATAAGAACAGTATATACTCTTAATCTATACATGCTAGAAACTAGGTAATTAAAAATTAGAATAGGTACAAGTAGCATACATTTTGCTAGCCATCCAGAGCAGACAACTCTGCATTTTACTGTAATTTATAAACTAATATAGTAAATAAATAAAGGCTATATAGTAAAATTTAATACTGCAATTATCGTTGGGGCATGAGTACATACCTAACATCAAATTTTATAAACATGGTTCCTGTTAATTTAAATGTAGATTAAAAAATTCAAATTCTGGGGGACTTCCCTTATGGTCCTGTGGTTAGGACTCCACACTTTCACTGCAGCGGGCGTGGGTTTGAGCCCTGGTCAGGGAACTAACATCCCGCAAGCCACACGCAGCAGAATGTTGAAAGAAAGCCATGGCTCCTAGAACCAAATTTCGGTATGGCTAGACTGTCAAATGTAAGGGGAGTAGAGATGTGGCTCAAGATATTTTGCAAGGGCCAGATCCTGCAGGCCCTTGTTAAAGTTTAACTTGAAGGGTTGTAAGCTGGAGAGAGACAAGATCAGATCTGTACATAGTGGAATATGGATTGATTGAAGAGCACAATTTGGATTTAACGAGACCAATTAGGGAGGGCAGTGGTTCAGAGAAGAGATGCAGGAGATAAGAGGTCTGCGCTAGGGTAGCAGCAATAGCGAGTCAAGATTCTTAGGAGGTAAAATCTAATTTAGCGATTATTTAGCTGAGGATGTGAAGAAAAGGAAGCAGTCTCGAATAACTCAGATTTCCGACTTAAGTGGCTAAGTGAGAATGTCAATGAACTAACAGGGAACACCAGGGATTTTATGGGGGAATGAGGAGTTTCCATTTTAGATGCACTGAATTTTCTTTTTTTTTTTTTTTTTTTTTTTGCGGTACGCGGGCCTCCCACCGCTGCGGCCCCCCCGCCGCGGAGCACAGGCTCCAGACGCGCAGGCCCAGCCGCTCCGCGGCACGCGGGACCCTCCCGGACCGGGGCACGAACCCGCGCCCCCCGCATCGGCAGGCAGACTCCCAACCACTGCGCCACCAGGGAAGCCCGATGCACTGAATTTGAGATGCCTTTGAGTCACCTAAGTGGTGGTGTCTGGCCGCTGGACGGGTCTATAGCTTGGCAGGGGGGGCTGGACTGGAGTTAGCCTGTTGATGATAATTAAAGCCTTGGAATGTAGGTGATCACCGAGGGAAAGCATGTAGAGTGTGAGATAAGGACCTAGGTCTGAACATGAGGAACACCAACATATAAGCGATACACAGAAGAGGAAACTAAAGACAAATGGCTACAATGAGAGAAGAAAGCAGAGAATGTATCATGAAAGCCAAGAGAAAAGGAAGGAAAGGTTAACAGTGGCAAATACTCCCTACGAGTCAGCAAGAGAAGGAATGATCCATTGGGTTTAGTGGCATGAAGGTCATTTGTAAATTTGCAAGGCAGTTCTAATAGAGGGCGAAAAACCAGACTGCAGTGGATTAAGAATGAATGGTCATGGGCTTCCCTGGTGGCGCAGTGGTTGTGAGTCCGCCTGCCGATGCAGGGAGCACGGGTTCGTGCCCCGGTCCGGGAAGATCCCACATGCCGCGGAGCGGCTGGGTCCGTGAGCCATGGCCGCTGAGCCTGCGCGTCCGGAGCCTGTGCTCCGCAACCGGAGAGGCCCGCGTACAAAAAAAAAAAAAAAAAAAAAAAGAATAAATGGTCATGAAAAATGCATAAAATGGGTACATGAAACAACATGGATTATTAACCTCAAAATCTGTACGCTGAGCAAAAGAAGCCAACTCAAAAGAGTAAATACTATATGACTGCATTTGGAGGAAATACTTGAACAGGCCAAACTAATCTATGATTACAGCAAGGAGGTCAGTGGTTGCCTAGGACCAGGTGTGGGGAAGGGGGGTTGTCTGCAAATGGGCACAAGGGAACTTTTGGGGTGCAATGAAAATGTTCTATAGCTTTATTGGTGTGGTTATTACACAGATGCATTCATTTGTCATTATTCATTCACCTGTATATTTATTATATGTACATTATACCTCAATATAAGTTTAAAAAATGTGGGGACTTCCCTGGCGGTCCAGTGGTTAAGACTTTGCCTTCCAAGATGACTAATAAGAAAATAAATAAATAAATAAACATTAAAAAAAAAAGACTTTGCCTTCCAATGAAGGGGGTGCGGGTTCTATCCCTGGTCGGGGAGTTAAGGTCCCACATGCCTCGCGGCCAAAAAACCAAAACATAAAACAGAAGCAATATTGTAACAAATTCAATAAAGACTTTAAAAAAAAATGTAGAAAATGAAAATTCACTCAATTCACTGAATAAATTCATTCAATTCATTGAATACATTCAATTTGTTTGCAAAGAGGAATGAGTTAGAAGATAGGAGCTGAAAAGATATTTGAGTTAAAGCTGAGTACAACTGACCCTTGAACAACATGTGTTTGAACTGTGCTGGTCCACTTATACGTGGATTTTTTCAATAATAAATACCAAAGTAGGGCTTCCCTGGTGGCGCAGTGATTGAGAGTCCGCCTGCCGATGCAGGGGACATGGGTTCGTGCCCCGGTCCGGGAGGATCCCACATGCCGTGGAGCGGCTGGGCCTGTGAGCCACGGCCACTGAGCCTGTGCGTCCGGAGCCTGTGCTCCACAGGGAGAGGCCACAACAGTGAGAAGCCCGCGTACCGCAAAAAAATAAATAAATAAATAAATAAATAAATACCAAAGTACTACCCGACCCGCAGTTGGTTGAATCTGCAGATGCAGAACCGCGGAAGTCAGACTATAAATTAAACTCAGAGTTTTGACTCTGTGGAGGATTGGTGCCCTTAATCCCCCAAATTGCTCAAGGGTCAACTATAGTTGTTTTTAGATGGAAGAGGCTTGAGCATATTTAAATACTAATAGAATTCAGTGAGAGGAAGCAGCTGAAGTTAAAGGACAGTCAGAAGAGAAAAACAGACAGCAAAGGAATGTGATAAAGCATGTACCACATCAAAAACTATAGTGAGTTAACACAGTGCCAAAACCTCAGTAGTCCCTACTTTTAGGACATTCCCAGTATAGAAAGTTTATCACTAATACAGAGTCAATTCCGTCTATTTCCAACATTGAGTTCACCTAATTTTGGATGGTAAGACCATTGATAGGAGGTCCAGGTTATTATATAAGGACAGAAATGGCCTGAGCAAATCATTTAAACCATGGGAAATAAGTTGTCTGTATTTCAGAAGACTGGTGGCAATAGGGCTTAGAGGAAGGGTTCATGATGAAAGAATAAGGGTGCGGTGGTTTAAGAAGAAAACAAGTTTTTCTTTTTTGTCAGGCACTTATGTACTGTGCAAATGTTTTATGTAAACATTATTCTCACTTATTACAACCACCTTGTTGGCATTCTCATTCTACAGAAGAGGGAACAAGCTCAGGACAACTAACCTACCCAAGATCACACAGCTGGTAAATGATAAAGATGGGATTAAAGCCTAGGTCTATATGACTGCAAGCCCGTTAAGTATTTCTCAGAACTCCCTTTTCGGCAGTTCTGCCTCAAATCTCTTTCTTTAAAAACGTTATGGGAATTCCCTGGCAGTCCAGTGGCTAGGACTCAGCGCTTTCACTGCTGTGGCCTGGGTTCAGTCCCTATTCGGGGAACTAAGATCCCACAAGCTGCTCGGCTTGGCCAGAAAAAAAGTTATTTGTTATACACACAATATTTTAACTAAAGGAATCAAAACATCAATCTATCCTAATCCTTTTGCTTTCTTCATCTTAGCAAAGTAAAACATCTTCAGATAATAATATACCCATGTCCATGAAATAACACAGGGGGAAATAGTATGTTAAACATTTTTATTTTTTTGATCAGTTCAATTGAACAAATGCTTGTTTTGACCTCATAATACTATTATTCTAATGTTAATCTCTTAGAAGAGATGATGTTTTGAAGTGCTTGGAGTATTTTTGTTCAGATTGTTCTCCTAGTGAGTAGAACTGAGCCTTGCATTCAAAACACTGACTGAATAATTGTCTATGTAGGTCACTGTGGAAGACGCTTTATAGACTACAAAAATGAATGAGACAGCATCCTTACTCTAAAGGAGCTGACAGTCCAGGGAAAAAGAGATTATACGTCTACAATTATAATACCAGAAGAAACTGACATATACCACAAAGGGGGCACAGATAAAGAACTATTGGTAGTTCACAGAGAATTTTTATTTGTGGCATTTAGGGCTTTAGAGGCAAGGGGACCACTTATGAGTCTAGTTTAATAGTTCAGCCAAAAGATTTCCAGTGCTTCAACTAGGACAGAGACAGTGATGCTAACAGTTCTTGCAAAAGCAGAACTTACTGACTAGATCTGGAGAGTGAAGAGAAAGAGAAATACAGAATGAAGCCCAAGTTCTTGACTTGGTCAGCCAAGTGCATTATGGAGCCCTTCACCCTGAGACAGAATTCAGAAGGAAGAGCAATTTGACATGGAAGGTAGACGGCAGAAGCGGAGCGGTCAGTGTGCTCATTCCATTGCCCTCTCCCTGGCCTTCCTGCAGCCTGCAGATGAGTGGTGGCCATGTTCTTATACCTAAGGGTCAACTCTGTCAGGCTTGGGAGATAACAGCCCCCCACTGTCTTGTTGACCTTAATTCAACCCACATCTTTATAAATATCCCTTCATTAACTCTCCTCAGTAACCCTGTATGAGTGTGCCATCTGTTTCCTACCAGGACCTTAACATCATATTTGTGCACTTAGATAAAAGGTATATATGTATAATTGTTTGTTTATGCATAGGAAACATCTAGAAACATGCCCACCAAACTGTTAGTAATCGTTACCACCTGGTAATGGGGTTGGGAGAGGGGAGGGAGGGACAAGGGAAAAGGTAAGAGGGCTTTATTTTATGTCTGTACCATTTGAATTCCTTAATAGGCTGTATTACTTTTTAAATTAAAAAGAAAACTAAAGAGTTTTAAAAGTAAATCAAGAACATCAAGCAGCCTAGTGTAGGAACTTCAGAAAATTCACTGAGAGTAAAGATGAAACCTCCCTAAGAAAACCTCAGTCAACAAAATTTCAGAGAAATTCAGTCAACAAAATTTCAGAGAAAACCCCTAAACTTTAAAAAAAATTTAATGATAAATACATATTGATAGAAATTATTAAATTCTTGTATGAAGGCAGCATCCAAGGAATCTCTCCATTTTCATGGCTCCCAGCCCTTCCCTCCAGGCTGTTGGGGCAACTTGAGACCCACTAAGCCAGCCGACTCCTCCACTGAGCGCTCACCCTTGCCATGAAATTCCTGGTGAAGGGCCACATGTTCTCGGATGCTGCGCAGAAGGCAGAGATAGGTGGCAGCTTGGAAATGAAGCTCATGCTGGGCTCTGCACAACTTCTCACTGGTGACCTGGAGAAGTAGCAAGGTCAGATATTCTATTAACAGCCCAGCTGCAGATACAGGTCCACAGAGAAAGTTTTATTAAACAAGCATTCTCTAGAATGAAAGTAAATGCAGAGGACATACAAACATGTGTTTGTGTATACTTAATAACATATATAAAGGCACTCTGTACATATATAGAGGCACTCTGTACATATATAGAGGCACTCTGTAACTGTTGATGATTAGGAAAGCTGGCACCTGTTAATGAAAGAGGAATTTTACAAAGAGTTTCACTGAAGCATTTCATCATGTCCTCAAATTTTAATACTGGAAAAAAGTTTATCTCTTGGTTCAACACCCTCATTTAACGAATGAGGGAACTAAAGCCCAGAGAGGCTCTATGGTTGGTTAATGGCAGAGATGGGGAATATAGTCAGGTCACTGATCATTAACGTCACCTAAGGAATAAAATACAGAACTTTCTCCCCTTCAAACAAATGAAGGGCTGCTTTATTTTATGTGACTGTGGACTTCGGTTAATATGGCATATGCCTTTCATTTCAATGAAAATTAAAAACTTATTTTTCTGAAAAATAGCTTTGTCCTCACCAGTAACAAAATGAAGGTTTTATAAATAAAAGTAATATGCATATGTTCATACTACTTAATTATACTCGCTCTCACAATTTACTTATTCATCTGAAAAATCTGTATTCTGATGACCTTTAGAAGCTGGAAATGTCATATCCATTCCAAAGTGACTACAAACTTTGTTTTTTCTTCATCATAATTAACTTCCAGATTAAATTAGTACACAGACTTTACTTGACTAGTTTTATGTTCTGAGGCTGTGAGAAAGGGGCAGGAAAGGTAAGACAAAGATGTGTGCATAGCCTCAAATGACTTAAGGAGCCCTGTTCAAGTGTGGATTAATCTTTGGGCACCACTGCCTACATGTCTCTCTTTGACCTTTCTTTACTTGAATATCTAGGTTTGGAATCTGAAAACTAGAATGTGTGCTTTAAGATTTGCAGATCACATATATGAAAATGGCACCTATAAGCTGCTCAAAAATAAAATTCATCTGCTTTAATCAATTTAACTTTTTATAATTAAAAATTTATGAGTGACCAACACTAATGTCAAGCATCAACAAAGGGTAACATTCATTTCTATTATATAAGTCTAAATTGATAGAATTTGAAACAGGAATTCTATGTTAGTATAGGACAGAACGTAACTGATCTTGATTCAGCCTGAGTCAGAGGAGTCAGGAGAGAAGCATCAGCAATATTACATAGTAAATGAACCACAAGAGACCAAGAGATCTAATGAAATAGAAAATTGTATTTTCTCTATGGAGAAAGGGGAGATCCCTCCCTAACTGAATCCCTTCAGCATACGGAGAGGAGAGAGAAAATGGGCATAGATTATTGAGTTAGCTCTGAGCCAGCAGGAAATAGAACCCTTCCCCATATCCTCATATGCATTTCACAGAGTGGTGTTTCTGGAATTTTTAGCATGAATTTCAGGTGTATTTCCAAGGAATTTCAGAGCCATTACCAAGGCCTTCTCAAGGGCAATAATGTTGCCTCCATTAGGTACAACTATAATCATGTCACCTTAAAAATCTTAAGAGTGACTTCCCATTACATTTCCAATAAAGTTTAAATTGCTGCCTACCACCTACCTCAACTTCCTCCACGTCATCCACCACATCCTAAACCTTAGCAGCTCTCACCTGTCAGTTCCTCCACCTCTGGGCTTTCAGTTATGCACCTTCTTTACTTGGACCTCATCTTCCCCAACCCCCATTTACTTGCTAACTCGAATTTATTCTTCAAGTCCCTGGTTAATGAATTTCCTCCTGAAAGCCTACCCCTTCTGTATGCCAGGACCCCTGTTGTCTATTTACTCCCTTAGCACTTGTTTATTCTAAGTCCTTGGTTATATGGCTCCTCGGGTGGATTGTAAGCTTCTTAAAAGACAGCACCCATGTGGCTCTTATTCGTCGTTGTTAGCCAAGTTCCTAACAGTCCCTAATATTGTGACCTTTTAAAAATTAGTTGAGGGCTTCCCTGGTGGCGCAGTGGTTGAGAATCCGCCTGCTGATGGAGGGGCTACGGGTTCGTGCCCCGGTCCGGGAAGATCCCACATGCCGCGGAGCGGCTGGGCCCGTGAGCCATGGCCGCTGGGCCTGCGCGTCCAGGGCCTGTGCTCCGCGGCGGGAAGGGCCACAGCAGTGAGAGGCCCGCATACCGCAAAAAAAAAAATAAAAAAATTAGTTGAAGTTTAGTTCCAACATTTTGCATTCTAACTTCCATGGTTCAGAAAATCAAGAGTTAGGATGACGGTTCTCCCCTTTCCCACACTGCTCAAAAGACGCTAAGTTTCCTTTGCTAAAGCCCAAGCTGACTCTCCAATTTATATTTCTGAGAAAGGCTGCAACGTCTTTCCAAGCCAGATCAGGAACTCTAGAGTCAGCAATTAAATGGAAGACTCTTATTTGGGAACCAAGTAACCTAGAGCCTAGCTGTTCCTATACATGTGCTTGTACAGGTCAACTGTCCCCGAGCCTCAGTTGCCCCTTTTGAAGAAAGAAACTATCTTCCATCCGATCTTGCCTAAGGGGTAGAAGGAGTGCGGATTTCACAAAGGGATTTTCCAAGAATGACGGCCTCCCATATGTACATATTTATCTACTACAGGCGGAAAAACTGTTGTCTGGTCACATATCGCGTTAATGTTGTAACTCACAGTACCACCTCATTAGAGGTTTCTAGTTCAGCTCTGCAAGGCACCATTCCCCGAAGCGGCGTAGTCCTGCTCTTCAAGAAGCGCCCAATATTTCCTCTCTGCATCAAAAACCGGTTCCTAGAATAGCTCTCCTCCGGGAAGGAGAGTGTTGGGTAGATGCTGTGGCCTGGGACTCTACACTCTCCACCAAGGACATCTTTTTTCTTGTCCCTCTCTATTTCCGCCATTTCACTTCCTTCTCACTTTCCCCTCCACACAGGCCAAAGACAGCCAATGAAATCCTCAGGGACGGCTCCACCCCAGGATGACTTTGCCTTCCCGCCGGTCCTCGATCTGTTTGGAGGGAACCAGAGCCTCAGAAATGAGGGCTAAGGCCAGGCGCGCTCCACCCTGCCCAGACCCGACTCTCCCTCCCTTCCCGGGAAAGGGACGCTGGAGCCCCCGGACACGGGCTTCCGTACCCGATGTGCACGGAAAGCCTTCACGAGGTACCGATAGGCCGGGGTGTGGCGATAGGGTCGGCCTGTGGCCGCGTTCAAGTAGCGCAACTCTCGGAGAAGGCCTCGCCAAGTACGCAGCGGTGACCCCAAGGCCGCCATTTTCCCGTCGTCCGAGCTTGGCGCGGGACGGCGCCCTACTCCCCTCTTACTCCCTCACCACCCCCTTGCTCAGCCGCTTAATGGTACGGTCGGAACCAGACTGCCGGCTCCCCCTATCGACTGCAGGACAGTGGAATGTCTCACTTCCCTTCTTTGCGGAGCGTTATTAATCGAACACCGAGCGGCGTCCTAAGGTGTTAAGACAAAAGCAAACGAAAGCCGAGTGTAACTGAAGAGCCTGGAGACAGGCCGGGCAAGGGAAAAGAAGGTCCTAGTTCCTTTCCTGACTGCGTCATTTCAGACGCCATTCGGTGACAGACCATTGACTCTGAAGAAAATGAGGGCATGTCGGAAGTGGGTGTCAATTTGAAATAGAAAACTTTGAGAAGATTTTATGTCTAGAGGGGATGTCAAAATTCAACGTACTGACTTAGCAGAAATCTTAATGGGGTTACGGCTCAGAAGAAGGGAATGGGAGTATGTTGATTCTCGCAAACTGTAGCCTCACACCTAGAAAAACCACGCATACATTTTCCATCTTTAAAGAGTAAAATTAAGTTAGTATTTTTCGCTATAATTGTTTAAGAAGGAGGAAAGGTAAAAAGTTTTATTATTTTAAAGGCAAAAGTATAGTCACCCCAGATGGGACTCGAACCCACAATCCCTGGCTTAGGAGGCCAATGCCTTATCCATTAGGCCACTGGGGCTTCGGTGAATAATGTGCTCAAACAGCGTATTCAATTTTTTTCCTCCTTGGTACGTCATCGTCATCTCAGCTTCTTTTTAACCTATCCTAGGAAACTACGCTTAGTACCATTAATGAGGTGCGAAGCATGCTGGGAGTTGTAGTTAAGAGAACAAATATCCGCCTCACAGCTCCAAAGGTTTTACCCTCGAAGCAGCACCGATGCGCCGGACGGAGATCGGGCACGCGCACGGTTTTGCGTACGCGTTTCCTACGCGGTAGCTGCTGCGCCTGCGCAAAAGCGCGCATACGACGTCGCGGAGCCGAGTGCACTGGGCACGCTAGCCGAATCTCCCAGATTCGCCCGCTGAGCTTGTGTTTCGTTGGGTTTTCACCGGAAACAGCCGGCCCCTTCCGGTGTTGCGGCTTTCCGGACTTGGCTTGGCTGCATCCTGCCATTAGGGGGCGTGCGTAGCGGTCATTTTATTTCCGGTTGAAACACAGGCCATTTCCGCAGAGCAAGTGGCCAGTTAGAAACGGTTATCTTGCCTTCTGAATTGGCAGGTTAGTGGTAAACATGGGATAGCAGGGAATTAGAATTAGTTAATTCACTAGGAATTAGTTAAGTATAAACAATTAGGAGTTAATTTTCTGTTTCTTTTCCTATTTGAATAAATTGGACAAGTCACTTCTGAGTCTCAGCGGACTAACCCCTTGCTTAAAATCTCGCAGTGGCTCCCCGTTGCCCGTAAGGTAAATTTCAGACCACTGGACCCTACCTAAATTGACCCTTGCCTGTGTCTTAACCTTCATCTCCTCTCACCCTCTGCTCAGTGTAGCCGAACTTCTCTGTCTTCCTCTCCACATTTTTTAAATAGATTTATTTAATTAATTTTATTTGTTTTTGGCTGCATTGCGTCTTTGTTGCTGCATGCGGTCTTTCTCTAGTTGCGGCGAGCGGAGGCTACTCTTCGTTGCGGTGCGCGGGCTTTCATTGCGGTGGCTTTTCTTGTGGAGCACGGGCTCTAGGCGCGTGGGCTTCAGTAGTTGTGGCTCGTGGGCTCAGTAGTTGTGGCTCGCAGGCTCTAGAGTGCAGGCTCAGTAGTTATGGCACACGGGCTCAGTAGTTGTGGTTCATGGGGTCTAGAGTGCAGGCTCAGTAGTTGTGGCACACGGGCTCAGTAGTTGTGGCTCGCGGGCTCTAGAGCACAGGCTCAGTAGTTGTGGCACACGGGCTTAGTTGCTCTGCAGCATGTGGGATCTTCCAGGACCAGGCAAGCCCCCCTCTCCACATTTTGTGTTATTCCCTTTGCCTGAATCTTAACCATTCGCATTAATACTCCTATTTACCTTTTGGGCTTCAAGTTTCCTCGGGAAGTCTAGGTCAGACACTTCTCCAGGCCCTTATGGTCAGCATGGCAAAGTTAAAATGATTCACTTCACCTCCTGTGGGCTCCTCTAGATTCTCTATGTAATCCTACCTTTTACGAGCTATATCACCTATGTCTCAGCTTCATCATCTTCCTCACAAGCCAAGATGCAACTGCACAGACTCCGGACTCCCCATTCTCATGGGGCTCTCTTCATAGGTCCGTCTCAGGGTTCACCAGCTCTAGCTGTGCCAACTTTGATCAATTTTTCACGTGGGCTGGAATCCTGATACTTCCAGAATCAACTCAAGAGTAAACCAGTATGACTTAATGTGAATGAATTGATCTCTCCCTGTCACACTCATAAAATATTCATTTTATCACCCTGTAATTCACAAGTGTCTGATATTTAAAAGGCAAATATGCAGGGAGTTAAGAAGAATGCTGTCAGCTATTTTCCCCTTAGTAGAAATTTGTTTATCCAACTTTCTAAGATGTAGCAAATTTAAGCCAGCTCTGAGGAAGTGGGAGAATTAATTGGAAGTAGGTTTTCAATAACTGTTGATACGTTATGATAAGGGGCAATAAGACATAATTCTGAGTTCCTTTTTACTGAACTGCAGAGAGACTCTTTTCTTCCATTTTTACACTAAAGCAAGAGTAAATAGATAATCATAAAATGTTAGCTCTATGTAGCCACTAGTCACCAAAGATGGCCCCTCAAGATCTTCCCCTTTCATACATATGATGCTTCTTACATCAAGAGGTGAAGCTTATTACTCATTCTACTCACCCCTCCCACACTTGAAAGCCAGCTTAGGCTGGCTTTGTGACCAGATTTAACTAAAATAGAATGTTCTGGGACTTCTCTGGAGTCCCAGGCCTTAAAACTGGCAACTTTCACAATCTGCTTCTAACTACTATGCTGTGAAAACCCCACGGCCCATGAAGAGTCCTGAAATACGCCAAGCTGACCTCTCAGCTGACAGCATGAATGATCATGTTCAGTGAGCCATCTTGAGTGTCCCAATCCAGTGGCACCCCCAAATGACTACAGTCTCAACCAATGTCATATGGAGCAGAGAACTGCCCAGCTAAACCCAGTCAACCCAAAGAAACATTAAAGATAATAAAATGGCTGTCTGGGAATAAATTCCACTAAATTTTAGAATTACTGTGTGTCAACAGAAAACCAAATCAGTCTAGAAAAGTTCTTAGAGACAATTTAGCCAAACTTCATAATTTTGCAACTTTGGAAAATCTTTATATTCCTAGTGCAGGGCTACATACCCAAAGCCCTACAGAAGAGAGTAGGCAGGTAAACAAGAGTGAATCAGGCAGGTGGGTTCCTGCCTCCTGCACAGGAGCGAGACTTTTCAGCTCTATCTAGTTGCAAGTAGGAATGTGGTTACAGTGTTGCCAGAGTTGCTGATTTTTCAAGAGAAGTTGTAAATCCAGAATTTTTATGCAATGCCCCTTTAAGTGTTAGCAATCAGTTAAAAACAATACTGTCTGTCAAACAAAACACTTCTGTTGACCTTATATAACCTAGGGTTGCCAGGGTTCAAACTACGTCCTGGGGCACTTCACAGGCGACCCTCACCACAATCCTATGAGGTAGTACTCGGATTTTACCTACTTAGAAATGTGGGAACAAGCTCAGGGCAGTTTCTTGGTTTAGCCAACTTTACTAACTGCTCAGTGATAAGGCTGGTATTTGACCTCAGGCAATCTAACTCCAAAGCCTATTTTTTAAACTTAAAAAAGAATTTATAGCAGAAAAGGGATTTTTATTAAAAAGGTACTGGGTGATTCTCAGAACTTCCTGGTAAGGCTAGACACTAGGCTTAGAAGCTACACAGGCAAGAAACCTCACCTCAAAGTCTGTCCCAGATCTGGTCCAGTGAAAACACCAGCAGGCACAGTCGCTGCAGTTGCAGTGCTAACACAGTGACACTGGACAGGGGCTGGACAATGGCATCAAAGCTGTCGCTCCAGGACACTGGCAGTAGCTGGCTCCTCTGCTTCCACTTGTGCCAGAATAGATTAAGTCATTACCTAAGAGTCAGAGTTCTGGGCTGAGTACTTCTAATTAGCATGGCCTGGGTTATGTTCCCATGTTGTTCGGGGGAGGCTGGGAAAGCGAATAGTTTGTCATTCGATGAATTTTTATTAAGCATCTCCTGTGAGGCAGGCATTTCCAGATGCCAGGGAAAGCACAAGTAGAATAGTTCTACTCATGAAGCTTCCATTCTAGAAAGGGGCAGACAGACAATAATGAAACAAACAAGCAAAACATAAAATTTATCAAATGGTGATAAATGCTATAAAGAAAAAGAAAGCCAGGGGCCAGGGATTGAGACCTGCTAATGCGTTCTGGGAGGTCCTTACTGATAAGGTGACGTTTGAGCACAGACCCAAATGACCTGCAGAATCTGCATCTTCAGGGTGTGTGTGTGTGTGTGTGTGTGTGTGTGTGTGTGTGTGTGTGTGTG